>NC_140004.1:50176934-50478068 GCF_964263955.1 Coregonus lavaretus
CCTCTCCTCTCCTCTCCCTCTCCTCTACCTCTCCTCTCCCTCTCCTCTCCCTCTCCCTCTCCTCTCCCTCTCCTCTCCCTCTCCTCTCCTCTCCCTCTCTAGTACCACTCCTCTACCTCTCCTCTACCTCTCCCTCTCCTCTCCCTCTCCTCTCCCGCTCCTCTCCTCTCCCTCTCCTCTCCCTCTTCCTCTCCCTCTCCTCTCCCTCTCCCTCTCCTCTTCCTCTACCTCTCCTCTCCCTCTCCTCTACCACTCCTCTCCCTCTAGCTCTCCTCTCCCTCTCCTCTCCCTCTCCTCTCCTCTACCGCTCCTCTACCTCTACCTCTCCTCTCCCTCTCCTCTACCACTCCTCTCCTCAACCTCTCCTCTCCCTCTCCTCTCCCTCTCCTCTCCCTCTCCTCTACCACTCCTCTCCCTCTCCTCTCCTCTACCTCTCCTCTCCCTCTCCTCTCCTCTACCTCTCCTCTCCCTCTCCTCTACCTATCCTCTACCTCTCCTCTCCCTCTCCTCTCCCTCTCCTCTACCTCTCCTCTCCCTCTCCCTCTCCCTCTCCCTCTCCTCTCCTCTCCTCTCCCTCTACTCTCCTCTACCTCTCCTCTCCCTCTCCTCTACCTCTCCTCTACCTCTCCACTACCTCCTCACCTCTACCTCCTCTACCACTCCTCTCCTCTCCCTCTCCTCTACCTCTCCTCTCCCTACCTCTCCTCTACCTCTCCTCTACCTCTCCTCTACCTCTCCCTCTCCCTCTCCTCTACCTCTCCTCTACCTCTCCTCTCCCTCTCCTCTACCTCTCCTCTCCTCTACCTCTCCTCTACCTCTCCCTCTCCCTCTCCTCTCCCTCTCCTCTACCTCTCCTCTCCCTCTCCTCACCCTCTCCTCTCCTCTACCTCTCCTCTACCTCTCCTCTCCCTCTCCTCTACCTCTCCCCTCCCTCTCCTCTACCTCTCCCTCTCCTCTCCCTCTCCTCTACCTCTCCTCTACATCTCCTCTCCCTCTCCCTCTCCTCTCCCACTCCTCTACCACTCCTCTCCTCTCCCTCTCCTCCCCTCTCCCTCTCCTCTCCCTCTCTACTACCACTCCTCTACCTCTCCTCTACCTCTCCTCTCCCTCTTCCTCTCCCTCTCCCTCTCCTCTAACTCTCCTCTACCTCTACCTCTCCTCTCCCTCTCCCTCTCCCTCTCCTCTCCTCTACCGCTCCTCTACCTTTACCTCTCCTCTCCCTCCTCTACCACTCCTCTCCCTCTCCTCTCCTCTCCCTCTCCCTCTCCTCTACCTCTCCTCTACCTCTCCTCTACCTCTCCTCTACCACCCCTCTCCTCTCCCTCTCCTCTACCTCTCCTCTCCCTCTCCTCTCCCTCTACCACCCCTCTCCTCTCCCTCTCCTCTCCCTCTCCTCTACCTCTCCTCGCCTCTCCCTCTCCTCTACCTCTCCTCTACCTCTCCTCTACCTCTCCTCTACCTCTCCCTCTCCTCTACCTCTCCTCTACCTCTCCCTCTCCTCTCCCTCTCCCTCTCCTCTACCTCTACCTCTCCTCTACCTCTCCCTCTCCTCTACCTCTCCTCTCCCTCTCCTCTACCTCTCTTCTACCTCTCCTCTACCTCTCCTCTCCCTCTCCTCTACCTCTCCTCTACCTCTCCTCTACCCCTCCATCTCCTCTCCCTCTCCTCTCCCTCTCCCTCTCCTCTCCCTCTCCTCTACCTCTCCCTCTCCTCTCCCACTCCTCTACCACTCCTCTCCTCTCCCTCTCCTCTACCTCTCCTCTACCTCTCCTCTCCCTCTCCTCTACCTCTCCCTCTCCTCTCCTCTCCTCTCCTCTCCCTCTCCTCTACCTCTCCTCTCCTCTCCCTCTCTAGTACCACTCCTCTACCTCTCCTCTACCTCTCCCTCTCCTCTCCCTCTCCTCTCCCGCTCCTCTCCTCTCCCTCTCCTCTCCCTCTTCCTCTCCCTCTCCTCTCCTCTCCTCTCCCTCTCCCTCTCCTCTCCTCTCCCTCTCCCTCTCCCTCTCCTCTACCTCTCCTCTTCCTCTACCTCTCCTCTCCCTCTCCTCTACCACTCCTCTCCCTCTAGCTCTCCTCTCCCTCTCCTCTCCCTCTCCTCTCCTCTACCGCTCCTCTACCTCTCCTCTCCCTCTCCTCTACCACTCCTCTCCCTCTCCTCTCCCTCTCCTCTACCTCTCCTCTACCTCTCCTCTCCCTCTCCTCTCCCTCTCCTCTCCCTCTCCTCTACCACTCCTCTCCCTCTCCTCTCCCTCTCCTCTACCTCTCCTCTACCTCTCCTCTCCTCTACCACCCCTCTCCTCTTCCTCTCCTCTCCCTCTCCTCTACCTCTCCTCTACCTCTCCTCTCCCTCTCCTCTCCCTCTACCACCCCTCTCCTCTACCTCTCCTCTCCCTCTCCTCTACCTCTCCTCGCCTCTCCCTCTCCTCTCCCTCTCCACTACCTCTCCTCTCCTCTACCTCTCCTCTACCTCTCCCTCTCCTCTACCTCTCCCTCTCCTCTCCCTCTCCTCTACCTCTCCCTCTCCCTCTCCTCTCCTCTACCTCTCCTCTCCCTCTCCTCTACCTCTCCTCTACCTCTCCTCTCCTCTACCTCTCCTCTACCTCACCTCTCCTCTACCTCTCCCTCTCCTCTCCCTCTCCTCTACCTCTCCTCTCCTTTCCTCTCCCTCTCCTCTACCTCTCCTCTACCTCTCCCTCTCCTCTACCTCTCCTCTCCCTCTCCTCTCCCTCTCCTCTACCTCTCCTCTACCTCTCCCTCTCCTCTACCTCTCCTCTCCCTCTACCTCTCCTCTCCCTCTCCTCTACCCCTCCCTCTCCTCTACCTCTCCTCTACCTCTCCCTCTCCCTCACCTCTCCCTCTCCTCTCCCACTCCTCTACCACTCCTCTCCCTCTCCTCTCCCTCTCCTCTACCTCTCCTCTCCCTCTCCTCTACCTCTCCCTCTCCTCTACCTCTCCCTCTCCCTCTCCCTCTCCTCTCCTCTACCTCTCCTCTCCCTCTCCTCTCCTCTCCTCTCCCTCTCTAGTACCACTCCTCTACCTCTCCTCTACCTCTCCCTCTCCTCTCCCGCTCCTCTCCTCTCCCTCTCCCTCTCCTCTCCTCTCCCTCTCCCTCTCCTCTTCCTCTACCTCTCCTCTCCCTCTCCTCTACCTCCTCTCCCTCTCCTCTACCTCTCCTCTACCACTCCTCTACCTCTCCTTTATTTAACCAGGTAAGCCAGTTGAGAACAAGTTCTCATTTACAACTGAGACCTGGCCAAGATAAAGCAAAGCAGTGCGATAAAAACAACAACACAGAGTTACATAGGGGGTAAACCAAACATAAAGTCAAAAATACAACAGAAAATATATACAGTGGGGAAAATTTTTATTTAGTCAGCCACCAATTGTGCAAGTTCTCCCACTTAAAAAGATGAGAGAGGCCTGTAATTTTCATCATAGGTACATGTCAACTATGACAGACAAAATGAGAAAAGAAAATCCAGAAAATCACATTGTAGGATTTTTAATGAATTTATTTGCAAATTATGGTGGAAAATAAGTATTTGGTCAATAACAAAAGTTTCTCAATACTTTGTTATATACCCTTTGTTGGCAATGACACAGTCAAACGTCTTCACAAGGTTTTCACACACTGTTGCTGGTATTTTGGCCCATTCCTCCATGCAGATCTCCTCTAGAGCAGTGATGTTTTGGGGCTGTCGCTGGGCAACACGGACTTTCAACTCCCTCCAAAGATGTTCTATGGGGTTGAGATCTGGAGACTGGCTAGGCCACTCCAGGATCTTGAAATGCTTCTTACGAAGCCACTCCTACGTTGCCCGGGCGGTGTGTTTGGGATCATTGTCATGCTGAAAGACCCAGCCACGTTTCATCTTCAATGCCCTTGCTGATGGAAGGAGGTTTTCACTCAAAATCTCACGATACATGGCCCCATTCATTCTTTCCTTTACACGGATCAGTCGTCCTGGTCCCTTTGCAGAAAAACAGCCCCAAAGCATGATGTTTCCACCCCCATGCTTCACAGTAGGTATGGTGTTCTTTGGATGCAACTCAGCATTCTTTGTCCTCCAAACACGACGAGTTGAGTTTTTACCAAAAAGTTATATTTTGGTTTCATCTGACCATATGACATTCTCCCAATCCTCTTCTGGATCATCCAAATGCACTCTAGCAAACATCAGACGGGCCTGGACATGTACTGTCTTAAGCAGGGGGACACGTCTGGCACTGCAGGATTTGAGTCCCTGGCTGCGTAGTGTGTTACTGATGGTAGGCTTTGTTACTTTGGTCCCAGCTCTCTGCAGGTCATTCACTAGGTCCCCCCGTGTGGTTCTGGGATTTTTGCTCACCGTTCTTGTGATCATTTTGACCCCACGGGGTGAGATCTTGCGTGGAGCCCCAGATCGAGGGGGATTATCAGTGGTCTTGTATGTCTTCCATTTCCTAATAATTGCTCCCACAGTTGATTTCTTCAAACCAAGCTGCTTACCTATTGCAGATTCAGTCTTCCCAGCCTGGTGCAGGTCTACAATTTTGTTTCTGGTGTCCTTTGACAGCTCTCTGGTCTTGGCCATAGTGGAGTTTGGAGTGTGACTGTTTGAGGTTGTAGACAGGTGTCTTTTATACTGATAACAAGTTCAAACAGGTGCCATTAATACAGGTAACGAGTAGAGGACAGAGGAGCCGTTACAGGTCTGTGAGAGCCAGAAATCTTGCTTGTTTGTAGGTGACCAAATACTTATTTTCCACCATAATTTGCAAATAAATTCATTAAAAATCCTACAATGTGATTTTCTGGAGAATAAAAATCTCAATTTGTCTGTCATAGTTGACGTGTACCTATGATTAAAATTACAGAGAACTTGCACAATTGGTGGCTGACTAAATACTTTTTCCCCCACTGTATACAGTGTGTGCGAATGTAGTATGTTATGGAGGTAAGGCAATAAATAGGCCATAGTGCAAATAGTTACAATTTCATATTAACACTGGAATGATAGATGTGCAAAAGATGATGTGCAAATAGAGATACTGGGGTGCAAATTAGCAAAATAAATAACAATATGGGGATGAGGTAGTTGGGTGGGCTAATTTCAGATGGGCTGTGTACAGGTGCAGTGATCAGTAAGCTGCTCTGACAACTGATGCTTAAAGTTAGTGAGGGAGATAAGAGTCTCCAGCTTCAGAGATTTTTGCAGTTCGTTCCAGTCATTGGCAGCAGAGAACTGGAAGGAATGGCGGCCAAAGGAGGTGTTGGCTTCGGGGATGACCAGTGAGATATATCTGCTGGAACGCATACTACAGGTGGGTGTTGCTATGGTGACCAATGAGCTAAGATAAGGCGGGGATTTTCCTAGCAGTGATTTATAGATGACCTGGAGCCAGTGGGTTTGGCGACAGTATATGTAGTGAGGGCCAGCCAACGAGAGCGTACAGGTCACAGTGGTGGGTAGTATATGGGGCTTTGGTGACAAAATGGATGGCACTGTGATAGACTACATCCAATTTGCTGAGTAGAGTGTTGGAGGCTATTTTGTAAATGACATCGCCGAAGTCAAGGATCGGTAGGATAGTCAGTTTTACGAGGGCATGTTTGGCAGCATGAGTGAAGGAGGCTTTGTTGCGAAATAGGAAGCCGATTCTAGATCTAACTTTTGATTGGAGATTCTTAATGTGAGTCTGGAAGGAGAGTTTACAGTCTAACCAGACACCTAGGTATTTGTAGTTGTCCACATACTCTAGGTCAGACCCGCCGAGAGTAGTGATTCTAGTCAGGTGGCGGGTGCAAGCAGCGTTTGGTTGAAGAGAATGCATTTAGTTTTACTAGTGTTTAAGGGCAGTTGGAGGCTACAGAAGGAGTGTTGTATGGCGTTGAAGCTCGTTTGGAGGTTTGTTAACACAGTGTCCAATGAAGGGCCAGATGTATACAAAATGGTGTCGTCCGCATAGAGGTAGATCCGAGCGTCACCAGCAGCAAGAGCGACATCATTGATATACACAGAGAATAGAGTCGGCCCGAGAGTTGAACCCTGTGGCACCCCCATAGAGACTGCCATAGGTCCAGACAACAGGCCCTCCGATTTGACACATTGAACTCTATCTGAGAAGTAGTTGGTGAACCAGGCGAGGCAGTCATTTGAGAAACCAAGGCTATTTAGTCTGCCAATAAGAATGCGGTGGTTGACAGTCGAAAGCCTTGGCCAGGTCGATGAAGACGGCTGCACAGTACTGTCTTTTATCAATCGCGGTTATAATATCGTTTAGGACCTTGAGCGTGGCTGAAGTGCACCCATGACCAGCTCGGAAACCGGATTGCATAGCGGAGAAGGTACGGTGGGATTCAAAATGGTCGGTGATCTGTTTGTTAACTTGGCTTTCAAATACTTTCGAAAGGCAGGGCAGGATGGATATAGGTCTGTAACCGTTTGGATGTAGAGTGTCACCCCCTTTGAAGAGGGGGATGACCGCGGCAGCTTTCCAATCTCTGGGGATCTCAGACGTTACGAAAGAGAGGTTGAACAGGCTAGTAAGAGGGGTTGCGACAATTTCTGTGGCTAATTTTAGAAAGAAAGGGTCCAGATTGTCTAGCCCAGGTGATATGAAGGGGTCCAGATTTTTCAGCTCTTTCAGAACATCAGCTGTCTGAATTTGTGTGAAGGAGAAGCGGGGGGGCATGGCAGGTTGCAGCGGAGGGTGCAGAGCTAGTAGCCGGGGTAGTGGTAGCCAGGTGGAAAGCATGGCCAGCCGTAGCAAAATGCTTGTTGAAATTCTTGATTATTGTAGATTTATCAGTAGTGACAGTGTTTCCTAGCCTCAGTGCAGTGGGCAGCTGGGAGGAGGTGCTCTTATTCTCTATGGACTTTACAGTGTCCCAAAACCTTTTGGAGTTAGTGCTACAGGATGCTAATTTCTGTTTGAAAAAGCTAGCCTTTGCTTTCCTAACTGATTGTGTATATTGGTTCCTGACTTCCTTGAAAAGTTGCATATCGCAGGGGCAGTTCGATGCTAAAGCAGTACACCACAGGATGTTTTTGTGCTGGTCAAGGGCAGTCAAGTCTGAGTAGAACCAGGGGCTATATCTGTTCTTAGTTCTGAATTTTTTGAATGGGGCATGCTTATTTAAGATTGAGAGGAAAGCATTTTAAAGAACAACCAGGCATCCTCTACTGACAGAATGAGGTCAATATCCATCCAGG
This sequence comes from Coregonus lavaretus, assembly GCF_964263955.1. NCBI lineage: Eukaryota > Metazoa > Chordata > Actinopteri > Salmoniformes > Salmonidae > Coregonus > Coregonus lavaretus. The sequence goes on from NC_140004.1 coordinate 50,184,131, forward strand.
ATACCCGGGCCAGGTCATTTAGAAAGGCCTGCTCGCTAAAGTGTTTTAGGGAGCGTTTGACAGTGATGAGGGGTGGTCGTTTGACCGTGGACCCATTACGGACGCAGGCAATAAGGCAGTGATCGCTGAGATCCTGGTTGAAGACAGCGGAGGTGTATTTAGAGGGTAAATTAGGATGATATCTATGAGGATGCCCATGTTTACGGATTTAGGGTTGTACCTGGTAGGTTCGTTGATCATTTGTGTGAGATTGAGGGCATCTAGTTTAGATTGTAGGTTGGCCGCGGTGTTAAACATATCCCAGTTTAGGTCACCAAGCAGTATGAACTCTGAGGATAGATGGGGGGGCAATCAGTTCACATATGGTGTCCAGGGCACAGCTCGGGGCAGAGGGGGGTCTGTAGCAAGCGGCAACAGTGAGAGACTTATTTCTGGAAAGGTGGATTTTTAAAAGTAGAAGCTCAAACTGTATGGGCACAGACCTGGATAGTATGATAGAGCTCTGCAGGCTATCTCTACAGTAGATTGCAATCCCACCCCATTTGGCAGTTCTATCGAGACGGAAAATGTCGTAGTTGGGGATGGACATTTCTGAATTGTTGGTGGATTTCCTAAGCCAGGATTCAGACACTGCTAGAACATCAGGGTTGGCGGAGTGTGCTAACGCAGTGAATAACTCAAATTTATGGAGGAGGCTCATGGTGTTAACGTGCAAGAAACCAAGGCTTTTACGGTTACATAAGTCAACAAATGATAACGCCTGGGGAGTAGAAGTGATACTGGGGGCTACAGGGCCTGGGTTAACCTCTACATCACCAGAGGAACAGAGGAGGAGTAGAATAAGGATATGGCTAAAGGCTTTAAGAACTGGTCTTCTATTGCGTTGGGTACAGAGAAAAAAAGGGGCAGATTTCCAGGCGTTGTAGAATAGATTCAGGGCATTATGTACAGACAAGGATATGGAAGGATATGAGTACAGTGGAGGTAAAGCGTTGGGTAACGATGAAGGAGACAGCATCACTGGAGGCACCGATTGAGTCGGTCTCCACGTGTATGGGGGGTGGGACAAAGGAGCTATCTGAGGCAGGTTGAGCAGGACTGGGGGCTCTACAGTGAAATAGTACAATAAGAACTAACCCGAAACAGCAATAGGCAAGGCATATTGACATGGGAGAGAGGCATAAAGCAATCACAGGTGTTATTCGAGAGAGCTAAGACAACAGCTGGTAATGGCGACAAAGTTTGGGCTGAGGCTAAACATAAACAGGATGTGGTACCGTTTAAAGGAACAGTCCAGCAGGCATCAGCTGTATAGCTGAGTTATCATAAGGACCGGTGAACAGCAATAGGAGAGCTCGGAGGTAGTTCGGGGGCTGCTACAGCACTGGCGGACAAGATGCACGGCTTGCGTGTGCTAGCGGGCCGGGGCTAGCAGATGGATCTTCGTGGTCGACGTCATAACGGGAAGCCTGTTGAAACCACATCAGACAATTTCGTCGGCAGGCCAGTCGTGTTGGATCGGCGGAGCTCCGTGTCAACACTAGGAGGTCTCGTCCGGTTGACAGAGAGGTAGATAGCCAGGAGATGGGCCTGGCTCGAGGCTAGCTCAAGGCTAACTGGTGCTTGCTAAGGGGCAATGGTAATTAGCCAATGACAACAGCCATTCGGTTGCAGCTAGCTGGTTGCGATGATCCGGCTCTAGGTTCCATTGATTCCGGCAAAAAATCCGACATGCTCTGGGTCGATAGCACGCTGTGCAGACTGGCCGACAAATTGGCCAGACTAGAGCTAGAGCTGGCTGGTGGGTAGTGCAGGCCATGGACAATGGTTTAGACCGCTAATGGTGGCTAATAGCAAGTAGCTAGCTAGCTGGCTACAACAGCCATTCGGTTGCAGCTAGCTAGTTGCAATGATCCAGCGCTAGGGTCCAGTGATTCCGGCAGAAAATCTGATATGCTCTGGGTCGATAGCACGCTGTGCAGACTGGCCGACAAATTGTCCAGGCTAGAGCTAGTGCTGGCTGGTGGGTAGTGCAGGCCATGGACAATGGTGAAGACGCTAACGGTGGCTAATAGCAAGTTGCCGCTAGACTAGTTTCAGCTTAAGGTTCTTGATAAAAGTTATAAAGAAATAATATAATCCTTTCCACGTTGGGTGAGGTGGGTTGCAGGAAAGTATATTTAGTTAAAGAATGAAAAGTAAAATTGAGAAATAAATAGAAAATAGACCAAAAAAATTAAAACTGGCTCAAGTATTTTTAGCCAGATCCTTAATTGGTATGTCAAATTGTATGTACCTTTTGATGGCATAGAAGGCCCTTCTTGCCTTGTCTCTCAGATCTTTCACAGATTTGTGGAAGTTACCTGTGGCGCTGATGTTTAGGTCGAGGTATGTATCGTTTTTTGTGTGCTCTAGGGCAATGGTGTCTAGATGGAATTTGTATTTGTGGTCCTGGCAACTGGACCTTTTTTGGAACACCATTATTTGTGTCTTACTGAGATTTACTGTCAGGGCCCAGGTATGACAGAATCTGTGCAGAAGATCTAGGTGCTGCTGTAGGCCCTCCTTGGTTGGAGACAGAAGCACCAGATCATCAGCAAACAGTAGACATTTGACTTCAGATTCTAGTATGGTGAGGCCGGGTGCTGCAGACTGTTCTAGTGCCCTTGCCAATTCGTTGATATATGTGTTGAAGAGGGTGGGGCTTAAACTGCATCCCTGTCTCACCCCACGGCCCTGTGGAAAGAAATGTGTGTGTTTTTTGCCAATTTTAACCGCACACTTGTCGTTTGTGTACATGGATTTTATAATGTTGTATGTTTTTCCCTCAACACCACTTTCCTTCAATTTGTATAGCAGACCCTCATACCAAATTGAGTCAAAATATTTTTTGAAATCAACAAAGCATGAGAAGAGTTTGCCTTTGATGTGGTTTGTTTGTTTGTCAATTAGGGTGTGCAGGGTGACTACGTGGTCTGTCATACGGTAATTTGGTAAAAAGCCAATTTGACATTTGCTCAGTACATTGTTTTCACTGAGGAAATGTACAAGTCTGCTGTTAATGATAATGCAGACGATTTCCCAAGGTTTCTATTGATGCATATCCCACGGTAGTTATTGGGGTCAAATCTGTCTCCACTTTTGTGGATTGGGGTGATCAGTCCTTGGTTCCAAATATTGGGGAAGATGCCAGAGCTAAGGATGATGTTAAAGAGTTTAAGTATAGCTAACTGGAATTTGTGGTCTGTATATTTTATCATTTCATTTAGGATACCATCAACACCACAGGCCTTTTTGGGTTGTAGGGTTTGTATTTTGTCCTGTAGTTCATTCAATGTAATTGGAGAATCCAGTGGGTTCTGGTAGTCTTTAATAGTTGATTCTAAGATTTGTATTGGATCATGTATATATTTTTGCTGTTTGTTCTTTGTTATAGGGCCAAAAAGATTGGAGAAGTGGTTTATCCATACATCTCCGTTTTGGATAGATAACTCTTCGTGTTGTTGTTTGTTTAGTGTTTTCCAATTTTCCCAGAAAAATACTGTTTAGGTTTTCCACTGCCAAGTTTACACCTTCACTATTAATGAACGTTTTGTCCAGGAAGTCTAAAAGGGATTGAATTTGTTGTTGCCTAATTGTTTTTTTGGTAGGTTTCCACACTACTTTCCTTCCATCTATAGCATTTCTTAATATTATTCAGTTCCTTTGGCTTTGATGCCTCATGATTGAGTATTGCTCTGTTCAAGTAGACTGTGATTTGTCTGTGGTCTGATAGGGGTGTGGGCTGACTGTGAACGTTCTGAGAGACTCTGGGTTGAGGTCAGTGATAAAGTAGTCTACAGTACTACTGCCAAGAGATGAGCTATAGGTGTACCTACCGTAGGAGTCCCCTCGAAGCCTACCATTGACTATGTACAGACCCAGCGTGGGACAGAGCTGCAGGAGTTGCGACCCGTTTTTGTTGGTTATGTTGTCGTAGTTGTGCCTAGGGGGGCATATGGGGGAGGGAATGCTGTCAGCTCCAGGTAGGTGTTTGTCCCCCTGTGTGCTGAGGGTGACAGGTTCTTGTCCAGTTCTGGCATTTAGGTCACCACAGACTAGTACATGTCCCTGGGCCTGGAAATGATTGATTTCCCCCTCCAGGATGGAGAAGCTGTCTTCATTAAAGTATGGGGATTCTAGTGGGGGGATATAGGTAGCACACAGGAGGACATTTTCTCTGTTGAGATTATTTCCTTTCAAATTTCTAGCCAAATGTAAAATGTTCCTGTTTTGATTAATTGAATAGTGAGTTAGGTCTGCTCTATACCAAATTAGCATACCCCCTGAGACCCTTCCCTGTTTTACTCCTGGTAGTTTGGTGGATGGGACTACCAGCTCTCTGTAACCTAGAGGGCAACCAGTGGGTCCATCTCCTCTATACCATGTTTCTTGTAGGATGACAATGTCTGTATTTCAGATTTATTTGATGAAGTCCAGGTTCCTGCTCTTTAGGCCAAAGGCAGATGACCTCAGGCCTTGTATATTCCAGGATGAGATAGTGAAGGTGTTGTGTTCCATAAAGTGTCTAATGTTGTTAGTCGTGTGGTTTGGCCTCAGACCAGTAAGTGTGAGCAGAGCCTGCTGAGCATCTGGTACATGCCATTGTCTTGGGCTAGTGTAAGAGTGGGGGTTGGGCCTGTTTGCCTGCTCACGGCCTGGGCGTATGTATGACTTTCATGTTGAGGCCCTCTTTGTTGGAGTGGGGGGCATGGGGTGGGAAGGAGGGGCATAGGTCTGATCTGAGGGGGCCTATATGGGGTGTGGGCATGGCTGGTTTGGGGGGGTGTGTGGATGTGGCTGGTGGTGCTGTGGTCTGGATGTAGGTCCTCTCGGCGTGGCTCCTATATGTGTAGGTCCGGGGGGGGGTCCCGCTGGTCTGGGAGAGTGTCTGTTGATCTGTTGCTCCTGTGTGAGGTGTTGGGGCTGCGGTTGAGGGCGATATCCTTTAGAGTCCTGGAGAAGGTGGGCACTGCTGCCTTGTATAGGTGGACCTGGTCGTAAAGGCTGTTCAAGTCCAGGGTGGAGTGATGGGCCAGGTAGACATTTGGTTTGAGGCACAGTCACAGGAAATGCTTGCGCTTACCCGCTGTATGGTAGCAGGGTGGAAGTATTTTCATGGTAGCAGGGTGGAGATAACCACTTGTGCGTTGAGGAAAGTAGAAGCAGCTTTTGCAATCACTCTCTTGAGTGCTGTGGCCACCCTTTCCTGCTGTGTTCTCAGGTATGTGTTTTATTATGTGGCTGGGTGACCCTAGTTGGTCCTCAGACAGAAGGTCTAGGGCGTGCTGGGTGTTTGGCTGACCAGCCCAGTAGAGGGAGGGGCCTGGCCTGTCTTCTTTCTCCCGGTGGCAACCCGTCATTCAGGGCAGGTGGGGGAGCTCCACCTGTTTAGCCCCAAAACAAATATATAGATTCTTTTTTTTTTTTTGCCTGTTTTGCTAGTTATTTGGGCATTAATACGTGTCAGATATCAGTTTGCAAACAATGTAAAAAAAATAAAAATAGAGAATAATCATTGAGTTAATAAAAATGCATACAAACCAAATAAAATAAAATACAATTGTATTTGCCACATGCGCCGAATTCAACAGGTGTAGACATTACAGTGGAATGCTGATTTACAGCCTTTAACCAGCATTTATTTGTTGTTGTTGTTTTTTTCTCTTATTATTCTTCTCCGGCGTAGTCTCTTTTTTTCTTCCTTGAGTAATGCTGCTCCAACATGTAGAATGCTGCTCCAACATGTAGAATGCAGCTCCAACATGTAGAATGCAGCTCCAACATGCAGAATGCTGCTCCAACATGCAGAATGCTGCTCCAACATGCAGAATGCTGCTCCAACATGCAGAATGCTGCTCCAACATGCAGAATGCTGCTCCAACATGCAGAATGCTGCTCCAACATGCAGAATGCAGCTCCAACATGCAGAATGCAGCTCCAACATGCAGAATGCTGCTCCATTTACATTACATTTTACATTTTAGTCATTTAGCAGACGCTCTTATCCAGAGCGACTTACAGGAGCAATTAGGGTTAAGTGCCTTGCTTAAGGGCACATTTACGTCATTTAGCAGACGCTCTTATCCAGAGCGACTTACAAATTGGTGCATTCACCCTATAGCCAGTGGGATAACCACAACATTTTTTGTGGGGGGGGGGGGTGGGTGGAAGGATTACTTTATCCTATCCCAGGTATTCTTTAAAGAGGTGGGGTTTCAAATGTCTCCGGAAGGTGGTGAGTGACTCCGCTGTCCTGGCGTCGTGAGGGAGCTTGTTCCACCATTGGGGTGCCAGAGCAGCGAACAGTTTTGACTGGGCTGAGCGGGAACTATGCTTCCGCAGAGGAAGGGGAGCAAGCAGGCCAGAGGTGGATGAACGCAATGCCCTCGTTTGGGTGTAGGGACTGATCAGAGCCCGAAGGTACGGAGGTGCCGTTCCCCTCACTGCTCCATAGGCAAGCACCATGGTCTTGTAACGGATGCGAGCTTCAACTGGAAGCCAGTGGAGTGTGCGGAGGAGGGGGGTGACGTGAGAGAACTTGGGAAGGTTGAACACCAGACGGGCTGCGGCATTCTGGATGAGTTGTAGGGGTTTAATGGCACATGCAGGGAGGCCAGCCAACAGTGAGTTGCAGTAATCCAGACGGGAGATGACAAGTGCCTGGATTAGGACCTGTGCCGCTTCCTGTGTAAGGCAGGGTTGTACTCTCCGAATGTTGTAGAGCATGAACCTGCAGGATCGGGTCACCGCCTTGATGTTAGCGGAGAACGACAGGGTGTTGTCCAGGGTCACGCCAAGGCTCTTCGCACTCTGGGAGGAGGACACAACAGAGTTGTCAACCGTGATGGCGAGATCATGGAACGGGCAGTCCTTCCCCGGGAGGAAGAGCAGCTCCGTCTTGCCAGGGTTCAGCTTGAGGTGGTGATCCGTCATCCATACTGATATGTCTGCCAGACATGCAGAGATGCGATTCGCCACCTGGTCATCAGAAGGGGGAAAGGAGAAGATTAGTTGTGTATCGTCAGCGTAGCAATGATAGGAGAGGCCATGTGAGGATATGACAGAGCCAAGTGACTTGGTGTATAGCGAGAATAGGAGAGGGCCTAGAACTGAGCCCTGGGGGACACCAGTGGTGAGAGCACGTGGTGCGGAGACAGCTTCTCGCCACGCCACTTGGTAGGAGCGACCGGTCAGGTAGGACGCAATCCAGGAGTGAGCCGCGCCGGAGATGCCCAGCTCGGAGAGGGTGGAGAGGAGGATCTGATGGTTCACACTATCAAAGGCAGCAGACAGGTCTAGAAGGACAAGAGCAGAGGAGAGAGAGTTAGCTTTAGCAGTGCGGAGAGCCTCCGTGACACAGAGAAGAGCAGTCTCAGTTGAATGACCAGTCCTGAAACCTGACTGGTTTGGATCAAGAAGGTCATTCTGAGAGAGATAGCAAGAGAGTTGGCTAAAGACGGCACGCTCAATAGTTTTGGAAAGAAAAGAAAGAAGGGATACTGGTCTGTAGTTGTTGACATCAGTGGGATCGAGTGTTGGTTTTTTGAGAAGGGGTGCAACTCTCGCTCTCTTGAAGACGGAAGGGACATGGCCAGCGGTCAAGGATGAGTTGATCAGCGAGGTGAGGTAGGGGAGAAGGTCACCGGAGATGGTCTGGAGAAGAGAGGAGGGGATGGGGTCAAGCGGGCAGGTTGTTGGGCGGCCTGCAGTCACAAGTCGCAGGATTTTATCTGGAGAGAGAGGGGAGAAAGAAGTCAGAGCATAGGGTAGGGCAGTGTGAGTAGGACCAGCAGTGTCATTAGACTTAACAAACGAGGATCGGATGTCGTCAACCTTCTTTTCAAAGTGGTTGACGAAGTCATCCACAGAGAGAGAGGAGGGGAGGGGGGGGGGGGGGGGGATTCAGCAGGGAGGAAAATGTGGCAAAGAGCTTCCTAGGGTTAGAGGCAGATGCTTGGAATTTAGAGTGGTAGAAAGTGGCCTTAGCAGCAGAAACAGATGAAGAAAATGTAGAGAGGAGGGAGTGAAAAGATGCCAGGTCGGCAGGGAGTTTAGTTTTCTTCCATTTCCGCTCCGCTGCCCGGAGCTCTGTTCTGTGAGCTTGCAATGAGTCATCAAGCCACGGAGCTGGAGGGGAGGACCGAGCCGGCCGGGAGGATAGGGGACACAGAGAGTCAAAGGATGCAGAAAGGGAGGAGAGGAGGGTTGAGGAGGCAGAATCAGGAGATTGGAGGGAGAAGGATTGAGCAGAGGGAAGAGATGATAGGATGGAAGAGGAGAGAGTAGTGGGAGAGAGAGAGCGAAGGTTGCGGCGGCGCATTACCATCTGTGTAGGGGCAGAGTGAGTAGTGTTGGAGGAGAGCAAGAGAGAAAAGGAAACAAAGTAGTGGTCGGAGACATGGAGGGGAGTTGCAGTGAGATTAGTAGAAGAGCAGCATCTAGTAAAGATGAGGTCAAGCGTATTGCCTGCCTTGTGAGTAGGGGGGGACGGTGAGAGGGTGAGGTCAAAAGAGGAGAGGAGTGGAAAGAAGGAGGCAGAGAGAAATGAGTCAAATGTGGACGTAGGGAGGTTGAAATCCCCCAAAACTGTGAGGGGTGAGCCATCCTCAGGAAAGGAACTTATCAAGGCGTCAAGCTCATTGATGAACTCTCCAAGGGAACCTGGAGGGCGATAGATGACAAGGATATTAAGCTTAAATGGGCTAGTGACTGTGACAGCATGGAATTCAAATGAGGAGATAGACAGATGGGTTAGGGGAAAAATTGAGAATGTCCACTTGGGAGAGATGAGGATTCCTGTGCCACCACCCCTCTGACCAGATGCTCTCGGGGTATGCGAGAACACATGGTCAGACGAGGAGAGAGCAGTAATCCATGTTTCCGTCAGCGCCAGGAAGTCGAGGAAGCCAGGAAGTCGAGGGACTGGAGGTTAGCATAGGCTGGGATGAAGTCAGCTTTGTTGGCAGCAGAACGGCAGTTCCAGAGGCTGCCTGAGACCTGGAACTCCAGGTGTGGGGTGCGTGCAGGGACCACCAGGTTAGAGAGGCAGCAGCCACGCGGTGTGAGGCGTTTGTGTAGCCTGTGCAGAGAGGAGAGAACAGGGATAGGCAGAGGCATAGTTGACAGGCTGTAGCAAATGGCTACAATAATGCAGAGGAGATCGGAATGAAATGAACTAAACATCTGGGACAGTAGAGAGCAGGGCCTCCCTCACCAAAACCTCCACCTCAGAAACTATAATTGTTTCACTGAACCACCCGAACAAAAACTCTCCCAACTTCCACCTTTAGAAATCAGAATTGTTGTGAACCACAGCGGTTCAATGTTTCAAGGAATAGACTCAACCCACTTTATTCAGCTAGCTAACTATGACACCATAGCTAACTAGCATGCTAGCATCCAATAACACACAGTTTAGCACCAACACTTGGTCACAACAAACCACCAATAGTGTGTTAACACACTAAACAGATAATTTGTGTCCGTGTCTAGTTCCTTTCATAACGCAGCAATAATTAAACGTTGGCTAGCTAGCACAAATATATTGTATTTAGCTGCCACAGTACAGCACACAATGGCTACTGTGTTGACTCTGTTCGAAAAACGGCTAGCTAGCTAGCTTCGTGCTACACCCGGCACCGCCGAAAACAATGCTAACCTACAATAACTACCCACAGCAGCCCACGATGCCTAACTATGACACCATAGCTAACTAGCATGCTAGCATCCAATAACACACAGTTTAGCACCAATACTTGGTTACAACAAACTACCAATAGTGTGTTAACACACTAAACAGATCATTCGTGTCCGTGTCTAGTTCCTTTCATAACGCAGCAATAATTAAACGTTGGCTAGCTAGAATAAGTATATTGTATTTAGCTACTACAGTACAGTTAGCTGGTTGTGTTGGTTAGCTAGCAATGGCTACTGTGTTGACTTTGTTTGAAAAACGGCTAGCTAGCTAGCTTCGTGCTACACCCGGCACCGCCGAAAACAATATTCAATTCTCCAACATGCAGAATGCTGCTCCAACATGCAGAATGCTGCTCCAACATGCAGAATGCAGCTCCAACATGCAGAATGCTGCTCCAACATTGGACATTCATTGGACACTGTGTTAACAAACCTCCAAACGAGCTTCAATGCCATACAACACTCCTTCAGTAGCCTCCAACTGCTCTTAAACACTAGTAAAACTAAATGCATGCTCTTCAACCGAACGCTGCTTGCACCCACCCACCCGACTAGAATCACTACTCTTGGCGGGTCTGACCTAGAATATGTGGACAACTACAAATACCTAGGTGTCTGGTTAGACTGTAAACTCTCCTTCCAGACTCACATTAAGAATCTCCAATCCAAAGTTAAATCTAGAATCGGTTTCCTATTTCGCAACAAAGCCTCCTTCACTCATGCTGCCAAACATGCCCTCGTAAAACTGACTATCCTACCGATCCTTGACTTCGGCAATGTCATTTACAAAATAGCCTCCAACACTCTACTCAGCAAATTGGATGTAGTCTATCACAGTGCCATCCGTTTTGTCTCCAAAGCCCCTTACACTACCCACCACTGTGACCTGTACGCTCTTGTTGGCTGGTCCTCACTACATGTTCGTCGTCAAACCCACTGGCTCCAGGTCATCTATAAATCACTGCTAGGCAAATCCCCGCCTTATCTTAGCTCATTGGTCACCATAGCAACACCCACCCGTAGTCTGCGCTCCAGCAGGTATATCTCACTGGTCATCCCCAAAGCCAACACCTCCTTTGGCCGCCATTCCTTCCAGTTCTCTGCTGCCAATGACTGGAACAAATTGCAAAAATCTCTGAAGCTGGAGACTCTTATCTCCCTCAATAACTTTAAGCTTCAGTTGTCAGAGCAGCTTACCGATCACTGCACCTGTACACAGCCCATCTGAAATTAGCCCACCCAACTACCTCATCCCCATATTGTTATTTATTTTGCTCATTTGCACCCCAGTATCTCTATTTGCACATCATCTCTTGCACATCTATCATTCCAGTGTTAATACTAATTGTAATTATTTTGCACTATGGCCTATTTATTGCCTTACCTCCATAACTTGCTACATTTGCACACACTGTATATATATGTATTTCTGTTGTATTTTTGACTTTGTTTTGTTTTACCCCATATGTTACTCTGTGTTGTTGTTTTTATCACACTGCTTTGCTTTATCTTGGCCAGGTCGCAGTTGTAAATGAGAACTTGTTCTCAACTGGCTTACCTGGTTAAATAAAGGTGAAATAAAAAAATAAAATAAACATGCAGAATGCTGCTCCAACATGCAGAATGCAGCTCCAACATGCAGAATGCTGCTCCAACATGCAGAATGCAGCTCCAACATGCAGAATGCTGCTCCAACATGCAGAATGCTGCTCCAACATGCAGAATGCTGCTCCAACATGCAGAATGCTGCTCCAACATGCAGAATGCTGCTCCAACATGCAGAATGCAGCTCCAACATGCAGAATGCAGCTCCAACATGCAGAATGCAGCTCCAACATGCAGAATGCAGCTCCAACATGCAGAATGCAGCTCCAACATGCAGAATGCTGCTCCAACATGCAGAATGCTGCTCCAACATGCAGAATGCTGCTCCAACATGCAGATGTTTCAGCTCAGTGCTTTCTATGGTGGAGGAGAAGTCAGTGTACAGCGTAGGGGTTGGTAATGTTCTCTAGTTGCACCGTGATTGGCTCAGTGTTCTGTCACTCATGGGGACACTACATCACCACAAATCTAAGGGTAGAGCTCGAAAATTCAAGCCCCTTGGGTGCTGCCGTAGAGTTACATTAGAAGTGCCCATCCAAGCAGGCTCAAGGTCATTGGCCACAGATAAATTACGTCAAATCACGTTATATCTACCGTAGCTTTTATTGGACTGATCAGGTCAACCTCATACTTTCAAAATCTTAGCTAGCAAGCTAGACAAGCAGTCATAATCATGAATCAAGTCGACAATCTACTGGCAAATCCTTTTCAATCCTTGTCATATGAAGAGAAATTATAGATAAAACGTATTGGTGCTCATCGGCCATTGGACATTAACATTTCACAACAAGTTGGAAATCGCAAATTCAACAATGAGTGGTTTGGAAGGAATCAGTGGCTAACTGCAAGCATTGCAAAGCAATCACTAGCCTGCTGTTCAGTGGAGTGGGTGTGTGGTCCAAGTCTGGGTTTAAGGGTCTCTTTTCCGAAGCTTAAAAGGATAAACATTCACATGCAACGGTCATCCAACTCGGAAATCCAAGTCGGGAACTCGGGCCTCTTTCTAGAGCTCCGACCAGAAGATCACTGACATCATGACATTGTTTTTTTCGGAGATCCCAGTTGTCTTGAAAGTACCATAAATCCAGAGAATGCCAGACTTTGATGACAAAGTTTTATAACAAAATGTGCACAAGAAGAACTGCGCACCACCTTCCTCTTCAACTGAGCATAGCACAACAAGGTGAGTCCAAAAATGTATTGTATGCTGCTGCATAGATTATAAAATATGCCAGGGAGATATGTATACTGTAGCTAAGAAAGTAATACTAAGTGTATGTTGTGTAGTAAGCTGTTAGTAGCCCATGTGCCTCACCCTAATCATTTGGTCCTTTTCCCCCTCAGAACTTAGCCTACTGTTCTGACTTGGTGGTGCACATTTAGCCTATAGCCTGTTTTAGAGAAATGTCATCATCTAATATTGTAAGAGCTTTCATTTATGCATAGTCACTTTAACTCTACCCACATGTACATATTACCTCAACTACCTCAACTAGCCGGTGCCCCCGCACATTGACTCTGCACCGGTACCCCCCTGTATATAGCCTTCCTACTGTTATTTTATTTTACTTCTGCTCTTTTTTTCTCAACACTTTTTTGTTGTTGTTGTTTTATTTTACATTTTATTAAGAAATAAATACATTGTTGGTTAAGGGCTTGTAAGTAAGCATTTCACGGTAATGTCTACACCTGTTGTATTCAGCGCATGTGGCAAATATAATGTGATTTGATTTGATTGTCTGCTTATATGTCCCCTTTATTTATCCTACGGTTCTGACTTGGTGTACAGGGAGAACACTGTGAGAACGGCCCATGTTCTGAATTATGTCGCTGTACATTTCAAAAGTGCTGAACAAATATTTATATTGACTACGTCCATCCTTGCTCGCTCATTAATGTCTTAATCTAAATTACGGATTGCCTCTTATCAACTCGTCCCCTTATGCCATAGTTTGTACATCTCAATTGTCAGTAGAAACCACATTTGTTTAAGCAAGTCAGCCATATCAGCTATTTTTTTTTAAAGGTAGTAAATGAGGCTGAATGATCTGTTTCGCTGCCAGACAAGGCTCGGCTGATAGCCAGGTGTAGCGGTGGTAAGGTGTTGGCCCTAACAGTTTGTGGGCACCGTTTGTCACCGTTATAGTGCAATTAATGTATTGTTTAGTGTTGTGTTGTGGCTTTGCTGGCATGCGTCTAAAAATGTTTTATTGAGTTTGCCCCACCAAGATTTACATGATAAAATCACCACTGTCTACTAGTCATGTAAGCCATGCATTATTCCATCAGGACTAGATAGGTCCATCAGCTAAAATCAGCACTGCCCTCACACATCAAAACATCTCCCTCGGAATGCCAACTAAACTAAAGTGATGTGCCGGGGAGAGCAGCCCTGTCGAGCAGGCCAGGCTAGGTCTAGCTCTTTGAAGTGAGAAACTGTTTAGACAGAACTAAGCTGGGTAAGAAAGAGGTAAATTGGAGGCTTATCCTGGTTCTGAAGCCAGAGAGCCAGAGATATCAGCTGGACAAAGTCCGGTGCCAAAGCCATCTCTGCTATTCCTCTGTAGCCTTTGTGAGATCGTCCACAATCATCACAAACAGCCAGTGATAGCTGGTCCTCCCGATCCGCTCAGATTCAAGGAATTGTCCCAGAGAGTGGTGAATGTGAGTCATGTATGATGAGAAAGGAGCAGGTGTTCTCTATAGTAATATAGAGTTGTAGCGTGGTAATTCAGGTGTCCTCTATAGTAATATGGTGTTGTAGCGTGGTAAGTTAAGTCCTCTGAACTCCCACTCTGCACCACTTAAAAGGCCTGATGGGAAGAGGCCAACAGAGGCATTGTCCCCTGTTGGATTCCGGAGTTCGCTCCTGGTTTAACGCATGGCTGAGAAACGCTCCTGTTCTGTTCTATACTGTAGCATCAGGCCAGACCTCTCAACTATCAAGCTGCCCAGCTAAGTCCAGAGAGAAGCAGGGCGCTTGAAAAATGATTTGTGGGAAAACAGAGCGGCGGTTGGAACTGAACCAGTCAGATGTGTCTGACCTCTACAGTGAGAGGAGTAGAGCCAGATAGAATACAGCCAGATAGAGTAGAGCCAGATAGAGTAGAGCCAGATAGAGTAGAGCCAGATAGAATAAGCCAGATAGAATACAGCCAGATAGAGTAGAGCCAGATAGAATAGAGCCAGATAGAGTAGAGCCAGATAGAGTAGAGCCAGATAGAGTAGAGCCAGATAGAGTAGAGCCAGATAGAATAGAGCCAGATAGAATAGAGCCAGATAGAGTAGAGCCAGATAGAGTAGAGCCAGATAGAATACAGCCAGATAGAATAGAGCCAGATAGAGTAGAGCCAGATAGAGTAGAGCCAGATAGAATACAGCCAGATAGAATACAGCCAGATAGAGTAGAGCCAGATAGAATACAGCCAGATAGAATACAGCCAGATAGAGTAGAGCCAGATAGAGTAGAGCCAGATAGAATACAGCCAGATAGAATACAGCCAGATAGAATACAGCCAGATAGAATAGAGCCAGATAGAATAGAGACAGATAGAGTAGAGCCAGATAGAGTAGAGCCAGATAGAGTAGAGCCAGATAGAATACAGCCAGATAGAGTAGAGCCAGATAGAGTAGAGCCAGATAGAATACAGCCAGATAGAATAGAGCCAGATAGAGTAGAGCCAGATAGAGTAGAGGTAGATAGAATAGAGCCAGATAGAATAGAGCCAGATAGAATACAGCCAGATAGAGTAGAGCCAGATAGAGTAGAGCCAGATAGAGTAGAGCCAGATAGAATAGAGCCAGATAGAATACAGCCAGATAGAGTAGAGCCAGATAGAGTAGAGCCAGATAGAGTAGAGCCAGATAGAATAGAGCCAGATAGAATACAGCCAGATAGAGTAGAGCCAGATAGAATACAGCCAGATAGAATAGAGCCAGATAGAGTAGAGCCAGATAGAGTAGAGGTAGATAGAATAGAGCCAGATAGAATAGAGCCAGATAGAATACAGCCAGATAGAGTAGAGCCAGATAGAGTAGAGCCAGATAGAGTAGAGCCAGATAGAATACAGCCAGATAGAGTAGAGCCAGATAGAATAGAGCCAGATAGAGTAGAGCCAGATAGAATAGAGCCAGATAGAATACAGCCAGATAGAGTAGAGCCAGATAGAGTAGAGCCAGATAGAGTAGAGCCAGATAGAATAGAGCCAGATAGAATACAGCCAGATAGAGTAGAGCCAGATAGAATACAGCCAGATAGAATAGAGCCAGATAGAGTAGAGCCAGATAGAGTAGAGGTAGATAGAATAGAGCCAGATAGAATAGAGCCAGATAGAATACAGCCAGATAGAGTAGAGCCAGATAGAGTAGAGCCAGATAGAGTAGAGCCAGATAGAATAGAGCCAGATAGAATACAGCCAGATAGAGTAGAGCCAGATAGAATAGAGCCAGATAGAATAGAGCCAGATAGAATACAGCCAGATAGAGTAGAGCCAGATAGAATAGAGCCAGATAGAGTAGAGCCAGATAGAATAGAGCCAGATAGAATAGAGCCAGATAGAATACAGCCAGATAGAGTAGAGCCAGATAGAGTAGAGCCAGATAGAATAGAGCCAGATAGAGTAGAGCCAGATAGAATAGAGCCAGATAGAATACAGCCAGATAGAGTAGAGCCAGATAGAGTAGAGCCAGATAGAGTAGAGCCAGATAGAGTAGAGCCAGATAGAGTAGAGCCAGATAGAATACAGCCAGATAGAGTAGAGCCAGATAGAATACAGCCAGATAGAGTAGAGCCAGATAGAATACAGCCAGATAGAGTAGAGCCAGATAGAATAGAGCCAGATAGAATACAGCCAGATAGAGTAGAGCCAGATAGAGTAGAGCCAGATAGAGTAGAGCCAGATAGAGTAGAGCCAGATAGAGTAGAGCCAGATAGAATACAGCCAGATAGAGTAGAGCCAGATAGAGTAGAGCCAGATAGAGTAGAGCCAGATAGATTAGAGCCAGATAGAATAGAGCCAGATAGATTAGAGCCAGATAGAATAGAGCCAGATAGAGTAGAGCCAGATAGAATAGAGCCAGGGAGGTAGAGAGAGGGGGAGGGGAGGGAGGTAGAGAGAGGGGGAGAGGGAGGTAGAGAGGGGGAGGGGAGGGAGGTAGGTAGAGAGAGGGGGAGGGGAGGGGGTAGGGAGGTAGAGAGAGGGGGAGGGGAGGGGGTAGGGAGGTAGAGGGAGGGGGAGGGGATGGGGTAGGGAGGTAGAGAGAGGGGGAGGGGAGGGGGATAGGGAGGTAGAGAGGGAGGTGGAGGGGGAGGGATGTAAAGGATAAGGGGGGAACGAGGTAGAGAGAGGAGGGAGCGAGGATAAGGGGGAGATGTTGGGAGGTGTATGGGTAGGGAGGGAGGAATGGTTGAGGTAGGGTGGTAGAGGGGGAGGAAGGGTGGTAGAGGGGGAGGAAGGGTGGTAGAGGGGGAGGAAGGGAGGGTGGTAGAGGGGGAGGAAGGGATTAGAGGGAGGGAGGTAGGGTGGTAGAGGGGGAGGAAGGGTGGTAGAGGGGGAGGAAGGGAGGGTGGTAGAGGGGGAGGAAGGGTGGTAGAGGGGGAGGAAGGGTGGTAGAGGGGGAGGAAGGGTGGTAGAGGGAGGGATGGATTAGAGGGAGGGATGGAAAGTAGGAAGGAGGTAGAGAGGGTGGGAGGTGGAGGGAGGGAGGGAGGTAAAGAGGCTGGGTGGGAAGGAGGGAGGTAGGAGGGAGGGAGGGAGGTGGAGGGAGGGAGGGAGATAGAAGGGGAGGGAGGGAGGTAGAGGGGGAGGGGGTAGAGAGAAGGAGGGAGGTAGAGGGAGGGAGGGAGGTAGAGGGGGAGGGGGGTAGAGGTAGGGAAGGAGGGAGGGTGGTAGAGGGGGAGGAAGGGTGGTAGAGGGGGAGGAAGGGATTAGAGGGAGGGAGGTAGGGTGGTAGAGGGGGAGGAAGGGTGGTAGAGGGGGAGGAAGGGTGGTAGAGGGGGAGGAAGGGTGGTAGAGGGAGGGAGGAAGGGTGGTAGAGGGGTAGGAAGGGATTAGAGGGAGGGATGGAAAGTAGGAAGGAGGTAGAGAGGGTGGGAGGTGGAGGGAGGGAGGTAAAGAGGCTGGGAGGGAAGGAGGGAGGTAGAGGGGGATGGAGGTAGAGGGAAGGAGGGAGGGAGGGAGATAGAAGGGGAGGGAGGGAGGTAGAGGGGGAGGGGGTAGAGAGAAGGAGGGAGGTAGAGGGAGGGAGGGAGGGAGGTAGAGGGGGAGGGGGGTAGAGGTAGGGAAGGAGGGAGGGAGGTAGAGGGGGAGGGGGTAGAGAGAAGGAGGGAGGTAGAGGGAGCGAGGTAGGGAAGGAGGGAGGGAGATATATGGGGAGGGAGGTAGAGGGAAGGAGGGAGGGAGGGAGGTAGAAGGGGAGGGGGGTAGAGAGAGAGAGAGAGGGAGGGAGGGAGGGAGGGAGGTAGGTAGAGGGAAGGAGGGAGGGAGGGAGGTAGAGGGGGAGGGGGGTAGAGAGAGAGGGAGGGAGGGAGGGAGGGAGGGAGGTAGAAGGGGAGGGAGGTAGGTAGAGGGAAGGAGGGAGGGAGGGAGGGAGGGAGGGAGGTAGGTAGAGGGGGAGGGAGGGAGGGAGGGAGGTTGAAGGGGAGGGAGGTAGGTAGAGGGAAGGAGGGAGGGAGGGAGGGAGGTAGGTAGAGGGGGAGGGGGGTAGAGAGAGAGGGAGGGAGGGAGGGAGGTAGAGGGGGAGGGGGGTAGAGAGAGAGGGAGGGAGGGAGGGAGGTAGAAGGGGAGGGAGGTAGGTAGAGGGAAGGAGGGAGGGAGGGAGGGAGGGAGGTAGGTAGAGGGTGAGGGAGGGAGGGAGGGAGGTTGAAGGGGAGGGAGGTAGGTAGAGGGAAGGAGGGAGGGAGGGAGGGAGGTAGGTAGAGGGGGAGGGAGGGAGGGAGGGAGGGAGGGAGGTAGAAGGGGAGGGAGGTAGGTAGAGGGAAGGAGGGAGGGAGGGAGGGAGGGAGGGAGGTAGGTAGAGGGGGAGGGGGGTAGAGAGAAGGAGGGAGGTAGAGGGAGGGAGGTAGGTAGAGGGAAGGAGGGAGGGAGGGAGGTAGAGGGGGAGGGGGGTAGAGAGAGCGGGAGGGAGGGAGGGAGGGAGGTAGAAGGGGAGGGAGGTAGGTAGAGGGAAGGAGGGAGGGAGGGAGGGAGGTAGGTAGAGGGGGAGGGAGGGAGGGAGGGAGGTAGAAGGGGAGGGAGGTAGGTAGAGGGAAGGAGGGAGGGAGGGAGGGAGGTAGGTAGAGGGGGAGGGAGGGAGGGAGGGAGGTAGAAGGGGAGGGAGGTAGGTAGAGGGAAGGAGGGAGGGAGGGAGGGAGGGAGGGAGGGAGGGAGGGAGGTAGAGGGGGAGGGAGGGAGGGAGGGAGGTAGAAGGGGAGGGAGGTAGAGATGGATGGATGGAGGAGTGGGGGAGGTAGAGGGGGAGGATTGTTGAAAGAGGAGTAGATTAACTCCCTTAAGGACTTCTATCTCATTTTAAACTGAGGTTGTTGACAGAGGAGGAGTAAATTAACTCCATTAAGGACTTCTTTCCCATATTGACATGATAGTGTTGACACAGGAGGTGTAAATTAACTATCTTAGGACTTACAGTGGGGGGAAAAAGTATTTAGTCAGCCACCAATTGTGCAAGTTCTCCCACTTAAAAAGATGAGAGAGGCCTGTAATTTTCATCATAGGTACACGTCAACTATGACAGACAAATTGAGATTTTTTTCTCTCCAGAAAATCGCATTGTAGGATTTTTTATGAATTTATTAGCAAATTGTGGTGGAAAATAAGTATTTGGTCATCTACAAACAAGCAAGATTTCTTGCTCTCACAGACCTGTAACTTCTTCTTTAAGAGGCTCCTCTGTCCTCCACTCGTTACCTGTATTAATGGCACCTGTTTGAACTTGTTATGAGTATAAAAGACACCTGTCCACAACCTCAAACAGTCACACTCCAAACTCCACTATGGCCAAGACCAAAGAGCTGTCAAAGGACACCAGAAACAAAATTGTAGACCTGCACCAGGCTGGGAAGACTGAATCTGCAATAGGTAAGCAGCTTGGTTTGAAGAAATCAACTGTGGGAGCAATTATTAGGAAATGGAAGACATACAAGACCACTGATAATCTCCCTCGATCTGGGGCTCCACGCAAGATCTCACCCCGTGGGGTCAAAATGATCACAAGAACGGTGAGCAAAAATCCCAGAACCACACGGGGGGACCTAGTGAATGACCTGCAGAGAGCTGGGACCAAAGTAACAAAGCCTACCATCAGTAACACACTACGCCGCCAGGGACTCAAATCCTGCAGTGCCAGACGTGTCCCCCTGCTTAAGCCAGTACATGTCCAGGCCCGTCTGAAGTTTGCTAGAGTGCATTTGGATGATCCAGAAGAGGATTGGGAGAATGTCATATGGTCAGATGAAACCAAAATATAACTTTTTGGTAAAAACTCAACTCGTCGTGTTTGAAGGACAAAGAATGCTGAGTTGCATCCAAAGAACACCATACCTACTGTGAAGCATGGGGGTGGAAACATCATGCTTTGGGGCTGTTTTTCTGCAAAGGGACCAGGACGACTGATCCGTGTAAAGGAAAGAATGAATGGGGCCATGTATCGTGAGATTTTGAGTGAAAACCTCCTTCCAACAGCAAGGGCATTGAAGATGAAACGTGGCTGGGTCTTTCAGCATGACAATGATCCCAAACACACCGCCCGGGCAACGAAGGAGTGGCTTCGTAAGAAGCATTTCAAGGTCTTGGAGTGGCCTAGCCAGTCTCCAGATCTCAACCCCATAGAAAATCTTTGGCGGGAGTTGAAAGTCTGTGTTGCCCAGCGACAGCCCCAAAACATCACTGCTCTAGAGGAGATCTGCATGGAGGAATGGGCCAAAATACCAGCAACAGTGTGTGAAAACCTTGTGAAGACATACAGAAAACGTTTGACCTGTGTCATTGCCAACAAAGGGTATATATCAAAGTATTGAGAAACTTTTGTTATTGACCAAATACTTATTTTCCACCATAATTTGCAAATAAATTCATTAAAAATCCTACAATGTGATTTTCAGGATTTTTTTCTCCTCATTTTGTCTGTCATAGTTGACGTGTACCTATGATGAAAATTACAGGCCTCTCTCATCTTTTTAAGTGGGAGAACTTGCACAATTGGTGGCTGACTAAATACTTTTTTTCCCCACTGTATATCCCACAATGATCTGAAGTTGTTGACAGAGGATGATTAGTACATTTACTCTGTTAAGGACTTCTATCCCATATTGTCCTGAGGTGTTTGACAGAGGAGGAGTACATTTAACCCCTTAAAGACTTATATCCCATTCTGATCTAAGGTTGGTAAGTACATGTTATTCCTTAAGGACTTCTATCCCAGATTGACCTGAGGTTGTTGACCGAGGCATTCGGAAAGTATTCAGACCCCTTGAATCTTTCCACATTTTGTTACCTTACAGCCTTATTCGAAAATTGATTAAATTATTTTTTCTCCTCATCAAGCTACACACAATACTCCATAATGATAAAGCAAAAACAGGTTTTTAGATTTTTTTACTAATTTATTAAAAATTTAAAACTGAAGTATCACATTTACATAAGTATTCAGACCCTTTACTCAGTACTTTGTTGAAGCACCTTTGGCAGTGATTACAACCTCGAGTCTTCTTGGGTATGACGCTACACACCTGTATTTGGGGAGTTTCTCCCATTCTTCTCTGCAGATCCTCTCAAGCTCTGTCAGGTTGATTGGGGAGCGTCGCTGCACAGCTATTTTCAGGTCTCCAGAGATGTTAGATCGGGTTCAAGTCCGGGCTCTGGCTGGGCCACTCAAGGACATTCAGAGACTTGTCCCGAAGCCACTCCTGCGTTGTCCTGGCTGTGTGCTTAGGGTCGTTGTCCTGTTGGAAGGTGAACCTGCACCCCAGTCTGAGGTCCTGAGAGCTCTGGAGCAGGTTTTCATCAAGGATCTCTCTGTACTTTGCTCCGTTCATCTTTCCCTCGACCTTGACTAGTCTCCCAGTCTCTGCCGCTGACAAACATCCCCACAGCATGATGCTGCCACCACCATGCTTCACATTAAGGATGGTGCCAGGTTTCCTCCAGACGTGACGCTTGGCATTCAGGCCAAAGAGTTCAATCTTGTTTTCATCAGACCAGAGAATCTTGTTTCTCATGGTCTGAGAGTCTTTAGGTGCCTTTTGGCAAACTCCAAGCGGGCTGTCATGGGCCTTTTACTGAGGAGTGGCTTCCGTCTGACCACTCTACCATAAAGACCAGATTGGTGGAGTGCTGCAGAGATGGTTGTCCTTCTGGAAGGTTTTCCCATCTCCACAGAGGAACTCTGGAGCTCTGTCAGAGTGACAATCAGGTTATTCTCCCCCGATCGCTCAGTTTGGCCGGGCGGCCAGCTCTAGGAAGAGTCTTGGTGGTTCCAAACTTCTTCCATTTAAGAATGATAGAGGCCACTGTGTTCTTGGGGACCTTCAGTGCTGCAGACATTTTTTGGTACCGTTCCCCAGATCTGTGCTTTGACACAATCCTGTCTCGGAAAACTACGGACAATTCTTTCAACCTCATGGCTTGGTTTTTTGCTCTGACATGCACTGTCAACTGTGGGACCTTATATAGACAGGTGTGTACCTTTTCAAATCATGTCCAATCAATTTAATTTACCACAGGTGGACTCCAATCAAGTTGTAGAAACATCTCAAGGATGATCAATGGAAACAGGATGCACCTGAGCTCAATTTAGAGTCTCATCGTTTTTTACCTTTAATAAATTAGCTAAAAAAAAAACGTTTTTTGCTTTGTCATTATGGGGTATTGTTTTTTAAATGCATTTTAGAGTAAGGCTGTAACATAACAAAATGTGGAAAAAGTCAAGGGGTCTGAATACTTTCTGAATGCACTGTATATTCCATATTGACCTGAGCTTGACAGAGGAGTAAATTAACTATCTTAAGTACTACTATCCCATATTAAACTGAGGTTGTCTCCTTTCCTGCACTCCTTTCCATCTCTCTCTGTGTCCTGATGTGGTCAGGAGGAATGTAAGTCTGAATGAAACTGGATTGCAGGGTTAGCAGAGAGCAGGGTGGGGTAGAGGTAGAGGGTCAGAGCCATGGTAGGTGTCTGCATTGTCAACATGCAATCTGGGTTAGAGTTAGCTGGACCTCATCAGGCGGACAACGTTCTGACAACATTCTGTTATCAGCTGTCTGAAGTAGCATTCTTTAGGCAAGGAGACGAAGATGGTCGTTTTACACAGGGCACATCCACAGGACAAAACCCTAACCCTCAGTTTATAGCCTTCATTCAAAATGTCCCCTTTGTAGCACAGCCAGGCTGTATATAATTGAATAGACCCAAAACCCTACAGTACCTGGCCCTGTTCAGAATGGAAACCTGGCTGAGCTTTCAGTCTCTCTGTTTCACCAGACTATTTATTTGGCTTCCATTTGACTACCTGTGAAGAATTTCATGGGATTTAAAGCTCCACACTGGATTGATTTAAAGCTCCACACTGGATTGATTTAAACCTCCAAACCTTTCACAATTCCTGACATTTAATCCTAGTACGAATGCCCTGTCTTAGGTCAGTTAGGATCACCACTTTATTTTAAGAATGTGAAATGTCAGAATATTAGTAGAGAGAATGATTTATTTCAGCTTTTATTTCTTTCGTCACATTCCCAGTGGGTCAGAAGTTTACATACACTCAATTAGTATTTGGTTGCATTGCCTTTAAATTGTTTAACTTGGGTCAAACGTTTCGGGTGGCCTTCCACAAGCTTCCCACAATAAGTTGGGTGAATTTTGGCCCATTCCTCCTGACAGAGCTGGTGTAACTGAGTCAGGTTTGTAGGCCTCCTTGCTCGCACACGCTTTTTCAATTCTGCCTACAGAGTTTCTATAGGATTGAGGTCAGGGCTTTGTGATGGCCACTCCAATACCTTGACTTTGTTGTCCTTAAGCCATTTTGCCACAACTTTGGAAGTATGCTTGGGGTCATTGTCCATTTGGAAGACCCATTTGCGACCAAGCTTTAACTTCCTGACTGATATCTTGAGATGTTGCTTCAATATATCCACATAATTTTCCTTCCTCATGATGCCATCTATTTTGTGAAGTGCACCAGTCCCTCCTACAGCAAAGCCTCCCACAGCATGATGCTGCCACCCCTGTTCTTCACGGTTGGGATGGTGTTCTTCGGCTTGCAAGGTCCCCCTTTTTCCTCCAAACATAACAATGGTCATTATGGCCAAACAGTTCTATTTTTGTTTCATCAGACCAGAGGACATTTCTCCAAAAAGTACGATCTTTGTCCCAATGTGCAGTTGCAAACCGTAGTCTGGCTTTTTTATGGCGGTTTTGGAGCAGTGGCTTCTTCCTTGCTGAGCGGCCTTTCAGGTTATGTCGATATAGGACTTGTTTTACTGTGGATATAGATACTTTTGTACCTGTTTCCTCCAGCATCTTCACAAGGTCCTTTGCTGTTGTTCTGGGATTGATTTGCATTTTTAGCACCAATGTACGTTCATCTCTAGGAGACAGAACGCGACTCCTTCCTGAGCGGTATGACGGCTGCGTGGTCCCATGGTGTTTATACTTGCATACTATTGTTTGTACAGATGAACGTGGTACCTTCAGGCATTTGGAAATTGCTCCCAAGGATGAACCAGACTTGTGGAGGTCTACCATTTTTTTTCTGAGGTCTTGGCTGATTTCTATTGATTTTCCCATGATGTCAACAAAAGAGGCACTGAGTTTGAAGGTAGGCGTTGAAATACATCCACAGGTACACCTCCAATTGACGTAAATGAGCTTTAACTTCCTGACTGATGTCTTGAGATGTTGCTTCAATATATCCACATAATTTTCCTTCCTCATGATGCCATCTATTTTGTGAAGTGCACCGGTCCCTCCTGCAGCAAAGCCTCCCACAGCATGATGCTGCCACCCCAGTGCTTCACGGTTGGGATGGTGTTCTTCGGCTTGCAAGGTCCCCCTTTTTCCTCCAAACATAACAATGGTCATTATGGCCAAACAGTTCTATTTTTGTTTCATCAGACCAGAGGACATTTCTCCAAAAGGTACGATCTTTGTCCCAATGTGCAGTTGCAAACCGTAGTCTGGCTTTTTTATGGCGGTTTTGGAGCAGTGGCTTCTTCCTTGCTGAGCGGCCTTTCAGGTTATGTCGATATAGGACTCGTTTTACTGTGGATATAGATACTTTTGTACCTGTTTCCTCCAGCATCTTCACAAGGTCCTTTGCTGTTGTTCTGGGATTGATTTGCATTTTTAGCACCAAAGTACGTTCATCTCTAGGAGACAGAACGCGACTCCTTCCTGAGCGGTATGATGGCTGCGTGGTCCCATGGTGTTTATACTTGCATACTATTGTTTGTACAGATGAACGTGGTACCTTCAGGCATTTGGAAATTGCTCCCAAGGATGAACCAGACTTGTGGAGGTCTACCATTTTTTTTCTGAGGTCTTGGCTGATTTCTATTGATTTTCCCATGATGTCAAGCAAAGAGGCACTGAGTTTGAAGGTAGGCCTTGAAATACATCCACAGGTAAACCTCCAATTGACTCAAATTATGTCAATTAGCCTATCAGAAGCTTCTAAAGCCATGACATAATTTTCTGGAATTTTCCAAGCTGTTTAAAGGCAAAGTCAACTTAGTGTATGTAAACTTCTGACCTACTGGAATTGTGATACAGTGAATTATTAAGTCAAATAATCTGTCTGTAAACAATTGTTGGAAAAATGACCTGTGTCATGCACAAAGTAGATGTCCTAACCGACTTGCTAAAACAATAGTTTGTTAACAAGAAATTTGTGGAGCGGTTGAAAAACAAGTTTTAACGTAAGTGTTTGTAAACTTTCGACTTCAAATCAAATTTAATTTGCCACATGCGCCGAATACAACAGGTGTAGACAGTCTCCTGAGGGGGAATAGGCTTTGTCGTGCCCTCTTCACGACTGTCTTGGTGTGTTTGGACCATGATAGTTCGTTGAAGCTCTCAACCTGTTCCACTACAGCCCCGTCGATGAGAATGGGGGCGTGCTCAGTCCTTTCCTGTAGTCCACGATCATCTCATTTGTCTTGGTCACGTTGAGGGAGAGGTTGTTATCCTGGCACCACACGGCCAGGTCTCTGACCTCCTCCCTATAGGCTGTTTCATCGTTGTCGGTGATCAGGCCTACCACTGTTGTGTCCTCTGCAAACTTAATGATGGTGTTGGAGACGTGCCTGGCCATGCAGTCATGGGTGAACAGGGAGTACAGGAGGGGACTGAGCATGCACCCCTGAGGGGCCCCCGTGTTGAGGATCAGTGTGGCAGATGTGTTGTTACCTACCCTTACCACCTGGGGGCGGCCCGTCAGGAAGTCCAGGATACAGTTGCAGAGGGAGGTGTTTAGTCCCAGGATCCTTAGCTTAGTGATGAGCTTTGAGGGCACTATGGTGTTGAATGCTGAGCTGTAGTCAATGAATACCATTCTCACGTAGGTGTTCCTCTTGTCCAGGTGGGAAAGGGCAGTGTGGAGTGCAATAGAGATTGCATCATCTGTGGATCTGTTGGGGCAGTTTGCAAAAATTGGAGTGGGTCTAGGGTTTCTGGGATAATGGTGTTGATGTGAGCCATGACCAGCCTTTCAAAGCACTTCATGGCTACAGACATCAGTGCTACGGGTCGGTAGTCATTTAGGCAGGTTATCTTAGAGTCCTTGGGCACGGGGACTATGGTGGTCTGCTTGAAACATGTTGGTATTACAGACTCAGTCAGGGACATGTTGAAAATGTCAGTGAAGACACTTGCCAGTTGGTCAGCACATGCTCGGAGTACACGTCCTGGTAATCCGTCTGGCCCTTCGGCCTTGTGAATGTTGACCTGCTTAAAAGTCTAACTCACATCGGCTACGGAGAGCGTGATCACATAGTCATCCGGAACAGCTGGTGCTCTCATGCATGCTTCAGTGTTGCTTGCCTCGAAGCGAGCATAGAAGTGGTTTAGCACTTCTGGTAGGCTTGTGTCACTGGGCAGCTCGCGGCTGTGCTTCCCTTTGTAGTCTGTAATAGTTTTCAAGCCCTGCCACATCCGACGAGCGTCAGAGCCGGTGTAGTACGATTCAATCTTAGTCCTGTATTGACTCTTTGCCTGTTTGATGGTTCGTCGGAGGTCATAGCGGGATTTCTTATAAGCGTCCGGGTTAGAGTCCCGCTCCTTGAAAGCAGCAGCTCTACCCTTTAGCTCAGTGCGGATGTTTCCTGTAATCCATGGCTTCTGGTTGGGGTATGTACGTACGGTCACTGTGGGGACGACATCATCGATGCACTTATTGATGAAGCCAGTGACTGATGTGGTGTACTCCTCAATGCTGTCTGAAGAATCCCGGAACATGTTCCAGTCTGTGCTAGCAAAACAGTCCTGTAGCTTAGCATCTGCTTCATCTGACCACTTTTTTATTAACCGAGTCACTGGTGCTTCCTGCTTTCATTTTTGCTTATAAGCAGGAATCAGGAGGATAGAGTTATGGTCAGATTTGCCAAATGGAGGGCGAGGGAGAGCTTTGTATGCGTCTCTGTGTGTGGAGTAAAGGTGGTCTAGAGTTGTTTTTCCTCTGGTTGCACATTTAACATGCTGGTAGAAATGAGGTAGAACGGATTTAAGTTTCCCTGCATTAAAGTCCCCGGCCACTAGGAGCGCTGCCTCTGGATGAGCGTTTTCCTGTTCCCTTATGGCCTTATACAACTCATTCAGTGTATAAGGCCACTGAGTGTATAAGGCTTGTGTCACTGGGCAGCTCGCGGCTGTGCTTCAACTGTACATGTGCTTTGGGGAAGGAGGGATTGGGGAAAGTGTTTAAATTGTGCAGTATTTAGCAATAATAATGCGAGTCTGGTAGCAACAGTTGTAATGTGTGTGTAGCATGAATGTATGTGTGTGTGTGCGTATGTGTGCTAAGGTGTGGAGAATCAGAGCAGGTGGTCTGTCCAGTTCAAGTGTTCAGCAGTCTGATGGCTTGTATTGTATGGCCCTTCCTTTCCACTCCATGTCCCCAGCCCAGCCCAGCCCAGCTGAAGCCCAGCCCAGCTGAAGCCCAGCAGCAGGCCAGCCCATATAACTTACGTAGCAGGTTAGGAGAATGAACGAAGCAGGTTAGGATAATTAACGTAGCAGGTTAGGATAATTAACGTAGCAGGTTAGGATAATTAATGTAGCAGGTTAGGATAATTAACGTACCAGGTTAGGAGAATTAACGTACCAGGTTAGGATAATTAACGTAGCAGGTTAGGATAATTAGGTTAAGGTTAGGAAAAGGGTTAGGTTAGCGAAAATGTTCTCCTAACCTGCTACGAAAAGTCACTTCCGGTGTGTTTTTAGGGAGTCCCCAGCAGCCAGCCGGACCGTCACGCTATTTTCTCAGTCTGGCCGTCAGCTCCTGTACAAAGCTGGATCTCTTCAGGCCGAGCAGAGCGCTCTGCAGAGCAGTAAGAGTGAAATGTTCAAATATTGGCCTTTCCTGTGTAGCTGGTTGGATGAAGGGGGAGAGGGAGAGTGACGCTGGGCGGCGTTGTCTGGCCTGTGGTCAGAGGCTGCTGCCAGGTCTATACAATGGGGATATGAACCCTACGGGTCAAAAGTAGTGCACTTAATAGGGAGGAAGGTTCCATTTGGGACGCAGGCAGAAGGTAGCCCTTCCCATGATCCTTAGGGAGAGAGGTAGAGGGGGAGAGAGGGACAGAGGGAGGAACATCTCAGCCTTAGTGAATCCCACTGTACACATGGCATGAAGGCTCCGCCCCTCACAGTGCAATGCCTTCTGGGTGCGAGAGCAATCGCCCTGCTGCTCCTTTTCTAATGGTTTATTTTTTAGATCTGACTGGCCTGAGACACTGAAGAACATCTCTCTGGCAATAATCACCTTGAATTTCATACAGACACTCAGCCACAGGTTGAAGACACTGCAGGAGAGAATAGACAGACTGTAATGTTAGTGTTACGTGGAGGAGATATTGTGTTGTGTTTGTACCAGAGGTGGGGCCTTTCCTGATCTCATGACCTGGTCAAGTAAGACTCTGGGTCCTATGACTAAATGTTGTTATTATAGATAGCTTCCCTTTTCATTACTATGGGGCTGGGGGTCATGGGAATTGGAAACACTCCTGGCCTAAGGTGGATCAAACCCTTTCAAACTACCACAAACCTTATTATTCATTCTGAATCTGATATCAAAAGAGCCAGAGACAACACCTTCCATGGACAACATACTCTGTAGTTTAGTGAACTACTATGGCAGGGCTGAGTGTTATGCAAAGAATGGTTATAATGTCTTTAAATATGAATTTCACTCTATACACACAATGTTAAGCAGTGGAATAACTAAAAGACAGGCTTCAATGTAGAAAAGTATTTTAAGTCATAAAAGCTTCTAGCCGCTCCTCATCTCATCATTCCATTGGTTTTGTCTTGTTTATTACACACACCTGGTTCATATCCCCTCATCAGTACCTGTATAAGTGTTCCCTCTGCCCCCCCCCTTGTCTTTGTGTGTGATTGTTTATTGTGGAGGTTCTATTAGCTCCGTGGAGCTCCTTGTTATTTTGTATCGCTGGGTTATGTTCATCCGTGTGATTCGTTGTTTTTCCAGTGCGCCTGTTTTCCGCACTGAAGTGTTTGACGCATTGCTGCGTACTACTGTGTTCGGAAGAAACCTTTTATTCTGTGATTTTCCCTCCTGCGCTTAACTCCTTCAAATCACCCATCACAAGGTGTGTTCGTAAATTTAATCTGGAGTGTCAGAGTGCGCTCTGGGCGTTCGTAAACTCAGAGCCTTGTCAGATTGTCCGTTCGTAAATTCAGAGTGTTTCGCTCTCTGAGTGTTCAGAGCGCACACTGGACGCTCTGGCCGAGGAGTCGGGTTGATCCGAGCGTTCTGACCTAACAACAGCAGTCAAGCACCCAAGCTAACTGGCTAATGTTGGCTAGCTTGTTTACATTCAAATGGCTCTCCTGTGAAGCAGTGACGCGCGACATACACCTAGTTTCCTGAAACAAGTCACAAATATATTTTGAATGACCCTACCAACTATCCCTACTCTCATTAAAACCCACCACCTTGTTCCACTACTTTAACCCTATCTGATCCTACCCCAGGCCAACGACCTGAGAGGATGTGACTCCACCACTCAACACACCCTGTAATCCTTCTGAAGTCAAATCTCGTACCCCCAATTACTTCTCTGTAGCTGCCACCACAACATCTATTTTCTGTGACTTACGTTCCATCTCTGCGGTACAGTTGAAACACATATCACTCATTGGCCTATAACTCTGTTCTGGCACAGATCTACTATTCACAGGGATCCTCTCAGAATCCCTCACCCTTGATCCATCCTCCTCTACTTTCTGCCCTGCCTCAGCATACGACACCTTCAGCACAACTCTGACCCTGGCCACCTCAACCTGCCTCTCTCGCACCCTGACCCTGGACACCTCAACCTGCCTCTCTCTCACCCTGACCCTGACCCTGGCCACCTCAACCTGCCTCTCTCGCACCCTGACCCTGGCCACCTCAACCTGCCTCTCTCTCACCGGCCACCTCAACCTGCCTCTCTCTCACCGGCCACCTCAACCTGCCTCTCTCACACCCTGACCCTGGCCACCTCAACCTGCCTCTTTCTCACCGGCCACCTCAACCTGCCTCTCTCTCACCCTGACCCTGGCCACCTCAACCTGCCTCTCTCGCACCCTGACCCTGGCCACCTCAACCTGCCTCTCTCGCACCCTGACCCTGGCCACCTCAACCTGCCTCTCTCTCACCGGCCACCTCAACCTGCCTCTCTCTCACCGGCCACCTCAACCTGCCTCTCTCACACCCTGACCCTGGCCACCTCAACCTGCCTCTCTCTCCACCGGACACCTCAACCTGCCTCTCTCACATCCTGACCCTGGCCACCTCAACCTGCCTCTCTCGCACCCTGACCCTGGCCACCTCAACCTGCCTCTCTCGCACCCTGACCCTGGCCACCTCAACCTGCCTCTCTCTCACCGGCCACCTCAACCTGCCTCTCTCTTCCCGGACACCTCCGATCCCCAGCATCATGGGCACCCCTACAGTTGACATAAATAAATGTTGTCATAAATGGGCATATCATCATTTTCACAATTTCACAGTATTATTCCAACCTCATAGTGTGGATATATATATATATAAACACACAGGGAAACATACAGTTATGAATATAACTCCTGTTCCCTGAAGGAGGAAACGAGGTGTAACATACTGTACTATGGCGAGTCAACGACCAATCAAATCCAATCAAATTGTATTTGTCGCATACACATGTTTAGCAGATGTTATTGCGGGTGTAGCGGAATGCTTGTGTTCCTAGCTCCAACAGTGCAGTAATATCTAACAATTCTAAAAATAAAATAATGGAATTAAGAAATATAGAAATATTAGGAAAAGCAATGTTGGAGTCCGGAGTAGAAATATATATACAGTGCCAGTCAAACGTTTGGACACACCTACTCATTCAAGGGTTTTTCTTTATTTTTACTATTTTCTACATTGTAGAATAATAGTGAAGATATCAAAACTATGAAATAACACATATGGAATCATGTAGTAACCCAAAAAGTGTTAAACAAATCAAAATATATTTTATATTTGAGATTCTTCAAATAGCCACCCTTTGCCTTGATGACAGCTTTGCACACTCTTGGCATTCTCTCAACCAGCTTCATGAGGTAGTCACCTGGAATGCATTTCAATTAACAGGTGTACCTTCTTAAAAGTTAATTTGTGGAATTTCTTTCCTTCTTAATGCATTTGAGCCAATCAGTTGTGTTGTGACAAGGTAGGGGTGATATACAGAAGATAGCCCTATTTGGTAAAAGACCAAGTCTATATTATGGCAAGAACAGCTCAAATAAGCAAAGAGAAACGACAGTCCATCATTACTTTAAGACATGAAGGTCAGTCAATACGGAACATTTCAAGAACTTTTAAAGTTTCTTCAAGTGCAGTCGCAAAACCCATCAAGCGCTATGATAAAACTGGCTCTCATGAGGACCGCCACAGGAAAGGAAGACCCAGAGTTACCTCTGCTGCAAAGGATAAGTTCATTACATTTACCAGCCTCAGAAATTGCAGCCCAAATAAATGCTTCACAGAGTTCAAGTAACAGACACATCTCAACATCAACTGTTCAGAGGAGACTGTGTGAATCAGGCCTTCATGGTCAAATTTCTGCAAAGAAACTACTACTAAAGAACACCAATAAGAAGAAGAGACTTGCTTGGGCCAAGAAGCATGAGCAATTGACATTAGACTGGTGGAAATCTCTCATTTGGTCTGATGAGTCCAAATTGGAGATTTTTGGTTCCAACCGCCGTGTCTTTGTGAGACGCAGAGAAGGTGAACGGATTATCTCCGCATGTGTGGTTCCCACCGTGAAGCATGGAGGAGGAGGTGTGATGGTGTGGGGGTGTTTTGCTGGTGACACTGTGATTTATTTAGAATTCAAGGCACACTTAACCAGCATGGCTACCACAGCATTCTGCAGCGATACGCCATCCCATCTGGTTTGCGCTTAGTGGGACTATCATTTGTTTTTCAACAGGACAATGACCCAAAACACACCTCCAGGCTGTGTAAGGGATATTTTACCAAGAAGGAGAGTGATGGAGTGCTGCATCAGATGACCTGGCCTCCGCAATCACCCGACCTCAACCCAACTGAGATGGTTGGGGATGAGTTGGACTGCAGAATGAAGGAAAAGCAGCCAACAAGTGCTCAGCATATGTGGGATCTCCTTCAAGACTGTTGGATAAGCATTCCTCATTAAGCTGGTTGAGAGAATGCCAAGAGTGTGCAAAGTTGTCTTCAAGGCAAAGGGTGGGTACTTTGTTTAACACTTTTCTGGTTACTACATAATTCCTTATATATTATTTTATAGTTTTGATGTCTTCACTATTATTCTACAATGTAGAAATTAGTAAAAATAAAGAGAAACCCTTGAATGAGTAGGTGTGTCCAAACTTTTGAAGGGTTCTGTACATACAGTATATATACATGATGGGATGTATGGGACAGTATGTGGATAGAATATGTAGTATATCTGAAGAATACATGGACAGAATAGTATATATACAGCAATAGTTGAATAGGATGGCCTTGACTATAATACATTATATACATATGAGATGAGTAAAACAGTATGTAAACATTATTAAAGTGACCAGTGATTCCATGTCT
This sequence comes from Coregonus lavaretus, assembly GCF_964263955.1. Taxonomy (NCBI): domain Eukaryota; kingdom Metazoa; phylum Chordata; class Actinopteri; order Salmoniformes; family Salmonidae; genus Coregonus; species Coregonus lavaretus. The sequence goes on from NC_140004.1 coordinate 50,216,786, forward strand.
ATGTACATAGGGCAGCAGCCTCTAAGGTGCAGGGATGAGTAACCGGGTGGTATCCAGCTAGTGACAGTGACTAAGTTCAGGGCAGGGTACTGGGTGGATGCCGGCTAGTGACAGTGACTAAGTTCAGGGCAGGGTACTGGGTGGAGGCCGGCTAGTGACAGTGACTAAGTTCAGGGCAGGGTACTGGGTGGAGGCCGGCTAGTGACAGTGACTAAGTTCAGGGCAGGGTACTGGGTGGATGCCGGCTAGTGACAGTGACTAAGTTCAGGGCAGGGTACTGGGTGGATGCCGGCTAGTGACAGTGACTAAGTTCAGGGCAGGGTACTGGGTGGATGCCGGCTAGTGATGGCTATTTAACAGTCTGATGGCCTTGAGATAGAAGCTGTTTTTCAGTCTCTCGGTCCCAGCTTTGATGCACCTGTACTGACATCGCCTTCTGGATGATAGTGGGGTGAACAGACCGTCGCTCGGGTGGATGAGGTCCTTGATGAACTTCTTGGCCTTCCTTTGACACCTGGTGCTGTAGATGTCCTGAAGGGCAGGCAGTGTGCTCCCGGTGATGCATTGGGCTGACCGCACCACCCTCTGGAGAGCCCTGCGGTTGTGGACGGCGCAGTTGCCATACCAGGTGGTGATAAAGTGTGACAGGATGCTCTCAATGGTGCATCTGTAAAAGTTTGTGAGGGAATAGAGCTTCATGTAGTCATGGCTCTATGTAGTACTGTGCGCCTCCCATAGTCTGTTCTGGACTTGGGGACTGTGAAGAGACCTCTGGTGGCATGTCTTGTGGGGTATGCATGGGTGTCCGAGCTGTGTGACAGTAGTTCAAACAGACAGCTCGTTGCATTCAACATGTCAATACCTCTCACAAATACAAGTAGTGATGAAGTCAATCTCTCCTCCACTTTGATCCAGGAGAGATTGACATGCATATTATTAATGTTAGCTCTCTGGCCAAGCCGTGCTGCCCTGTTCTGAGCCAATTTCAATTTTCCTAAGTACCAGCATCCAAAAGAAAATCCAAAACCTTTGTAGAGCACAAATATGTTCTGCCAATAGTCGCCTCTTTTACAACAGACGCACAATACAAAGGACTGGGATCAGTGGAGGAGCTAGCCATCGTTCACACATACAATACCTTAGCTAGCTAGTAACCACATGTTGAATTGAACTGGGATCAGTGGAGGAGCCTAGCCATTGTTCACACATACAATACCTTAGCTAGCTAGTAACCACATGTTGAATTCAGAATGTTCATATCATCCTAACAAGTACAATTACAATAGCATCTTGACAATACCATTCACTTATGAGTAAATTCTAAATATACAACATTATTCATGAACAAAACACTGTGTGTCATGACTTTGTGCTTAAAGGAATCTAAATTTTCTGAAGACGACAGACAAAGTGTGCCTAATATATGAACCTGGTGGAATTCACAACGTATTTTAACAACTGTTACACCTTGTTGATAATGCTGTTAAGAAGGCAGAGCAGCACTTTATCATGGACAGACTTCTCCCCATCTTAGCTACTGTTGTATCGATATGTTTTGACCATGACAGTTTACACAGTCCAGGGTTACTCCAAGCAGTTTAGTCACCTCAACTTGCTCAATTTCCACATAATTCATTACAAGATTGAGTTGAGGTTTAGGGTTGATTGAATGATTTGTCCCAAATACAATGCTTTTAGTTGTTGAAATATTTAGGACTAACTTATTCCTTGCCACCCATTCTGAAACTAACTGCTGCTCTTTGTTAAGTGTTGCAGTCATTTCAGTCGCTGTAGTAGCTGACGTGTATAGTGTTGAGTCAACCGCATATATAGACACACTGGCTTTACTCATTAGTAAAGATTGAAAAAAGTAAGGGGCCTAGACAGCTGCCCTGGGGAATTCCTAATTCTACCTGGATTTGTTGGAGAGGCTTCCATTAAAGAACACCCTCTGTGTTCTGTTAGACAGGTAACTCTTTATTCACATTATAGCAGGGGGTGTAAAGCCATAACACATACGTTTTACCAGCAACAGACTATGATCTATAATGTCAAAAGCCACACTGAAGTCTAACAAAACAGCCCCCACAATCTTTTTATCATCAATTTCTCTCAGCCAATCATTAGTCATTTGTGTAAGTACTGTGCTTGTTGAATGTCCTTATAAGCTTGCTGAAAGTCTGTTGTCAATTTGTTTACTGTAAAATAGCATGCTGATTGGATGGCTCTTTGAGGCAGTAATGGGGGCTTTACTATTCTTGGGTAGCAGAATGACTTTAGCTTCCCTCCAGGCCTGGGGGCACACACTTTCTAGTAGGCTTAAATTGAAGATATACCTAATATAGCTAATAGGAGTGGCAATATCGTCCGCTATTATCCTCAGCAATTTTCCACCCAAGTTGATGTTACTGCCATGCACCTAAATAATACCATGGTATAAATGAGGCTATACCATGGTATTATTTAGGTATATGGCAGTACCATCATACTTCAAAACTAAAACCATGGTCTGAATCATGAAAATGTATCATGGTTTTAGCTTTGAAATATGATGGTACTGCCATGCACCTAACTAATACCATGGTATAGATGTGGATCATGGAAATACTATGTTTTTAAACTGCATTATACGTTCTACCATGGTAACGCACAATTATGCTAAGTGGTACCAAACATTACAATGGCATTATAATTACATTTGACATTTTAGTCATTTAGCAGACACTCTTATCCAGAGCGACTTACAGTAGTGAGTGCATACATTTTCATACGTTTCTCATACTTGCTCCCCGTCGGAATCAAACCCACAACCCTGACGTTGCAAGCGCCATGCTCTACCAACTTCATTTATTTGATGCATTAAATAATTAAACCCCGCAAGGTCAGGGATGTTTAATTTATATACCAGTACGGGCAAGTTTCTGATAAAGTCAGAGGCAGGCTACTATTCTTGGTCTTAGTTTGTCTGTAACATAAAAGGGAAATAGTTGCTGTGTAAAAGGGGTAATACTTTGTGTATTAATTGTACCATTTTTTGCTCATGTTTGGGTTCCCTGTGTTGCCAACCTGAAATATGGGAGAATGTGAGAGATATAATGGTAGCCTAATCTCTGGCATGTTGTAATCATTTACAGTATTTATAGTCAAGGGGTGTTGTGCTTATTTCAGCCGGATGTTTGTCCCGGACAATGCCAGTTCCCCGGTCCTGGAATGGGCACATTCCTCAAGACTGACTTGTCATCCGACGACGCTTTAGGTGGCCTTCCATGATTCCTGATGTCTCTGCATTCACCGCCGCCTGCACTGTGTGTGCACAAAATAAGACTCAGCGGCAAGATCCGGCTGGCCTTCTTCAACCACTCCCTGTTCCTTACCGCCCCTGGTCCCATATATCCCTGGACTTTGTTACTGGTCTTCCTCCGTTAGATGGCAACACCACTATCCTGATGGTGGTGGATAGGTTTTCTAATGCCGCCCATTTTATTCCCCTTCCCAAGTTACCCTCAGCCAAGGAGACAGCTCAGCAGCTCACGGATCCATGGACTTCCGGTCGACATGGTCTCCGATCGTGGTCCTCAGTTCTCGTCTATGTTCTGGAAGGCGTTCTGCACCCTCATTGGGTCGTCGGCCAGCCTGTCCTCTGGTTTTCTCCCCCAATCTAACGGCCAATCGGAGCGAGCCAATCAGGACCTGGAGACAGCTCTTCATTGACTCGTCTCCGCCAACCCCACCACCTAAGGGCGAGAGCCAGCAACTAATGTGGGTGGAATACGCCGTAAGACCCTTCCCTGCTCGCCCTTCGAATGTTCCATGGGATATCAGCCCCCGCTCTTCCCTGAGCAAGAGGAAGAAGTCAGCATACCCTCTGCCCAGATGTTTGTCCGCCGCTGTTGCCGTACCTGGAAGAGAGCCCGGGCCGCTCTTCTGAAGACCACATCCAGGTATCAGTGACGGGCGGATCGCCACCGGACCCCTGCTCCCCGCTATCGGCTCGGGCAGAGGGTATGGCTTTCAACTTGGGACCTGCCCCTCCGGGTGGAGTCCCGTAAACTTTCTCCCCGTTTCATCTGCCCTTTCCCCATCTCTAAAATCCTTCGCCCCTCTGCTGTTCATCTTCTGTTGCCCCGCACCCTCCGTATACATCCCACTTTTAATGTGTCTAGGATTGAACCTCTGTCTCACAGCCCTTTGTCTCCTGTTTCTTGTCTCATCAAGCCTACCAGCGTGTTTTTCCGTACTCCTGTTTTCTCTAGTCTCTGTTTTCTAGTCCTCCCGGTTCAGACTATTTCTGCCTACCCTGACCCTGAGCCCACCTGCCCTACCATTCTGCCTGCCCTGACCCCGAGCCTGCCTGCCATCTTGTACCTATCTGACTCTGACCTGGTTTACGAACATCTGCCTGCCCTGACCCTGAGCCTGCCTGCCGCCCTGTACCTGTCGGACTCGAACCGAGTAACGAACCTCTGCCTGTCCTCGACCTGCCCTTTGCCTGCCTCCTGTGGTTTAATAAACTACTCTGAGTATTGAACCTTCCATCTCCTGTGTCTGCATCTGGGTCATATCATGAGTCGTGTTAGTAAAATGGCTTTATAAATGAAAACATGGCAATGTACAGTGAGGGAAAAAAGTATTTGATCCCCTGCTGATTTTGTACGTTCGCCCACTGACAAAGACATGATCAATCTATCATTTTAATGGTAGGTTTATTTGAACAGTGAGAGACAGAATAACAACAAAAAAATCCAGAACAATGCATGTCAAAAATGTTATAAATTGATTTGCATTTTAATGAGGGAAATAAGTATTTGACCCCTCTGCAAAACATGACTTAGTACTTGGTGGCAAAACCCTTGTTAGCAATCACAGAGGTCAGACGTTTCTTGTAGTTGGCCACCAGGTTTGCACACATCTCAGGAGGGATTTTGTCCCACTCCTCTTTGCAGATCTTCTCCAAGTCATTAAGGTTTCAAGGCTGACGTTTGGCAACTCGAACCTTCAGCTCCCTCCACAGATTTTCTATGGGATTAAGGTCTGGAGACTGGCTAGGCCACTCCAGGACCTTAATGTGCGTCTTCTTGAGCCACTCCTTTGTTGCCTTGGCCGTGTGTTTTGGGTCATTGTCATGCTGGAATGTCATGCTACCCATTTTCAATGCCCTGGCTGAGGGAAGGAGGTTCTCACCCACGATTTGACGGTACATGGTCCCGTCCATCGTCCCTTTGATGCGGTGAAGTTGTCCTGTCCCCTTAGCAGAAAAACACCCCCAAAGCATAATGTTTCCACCTCCATGTTTGATGGTGGGGATGGTGTTCTTGGGGTCATAGGCAGCATTCCTCCTCCTCCAAACACAGCGAGTTGAGTTGATGGCAAAGAGCTCCATTTTGGTCTCATCTGACCACAACACTTTCACCCAGTTCTCCTCTGAATCATTCAGATGTTCATTGGCAAATTTCAGATGGGCCTGTATATGTGCTTTCTTGAGCAGGGGGACCTTGCGGGCGCTGCAGGATTTCAGTCCTTCACGGCGTAGTGTGTTACCTATTGTTTTCTTGGTGACTATGGTCCCAGCTGCCTTGAGATCATTGACAAGATCCTCCCGTGTAATTCTGGGCTGATTTATGACCGTTCTCATGATCATTGCAACTCCACGAGGTGAGATCTTGCATGGAGCCCCAGGCCGAGGGAGATTGACAGTTCTTTTGTGTTTCTTCCATTTGCAATTAATCGCACCAACTGTTGTCACCTTCTCAACAAGCTGCTTGGCGATGGTCTTGTAGCCCATTCCAGCCTTGTGTAGGTCTACAATCTTGTCCCTGACATCCTTGGAGAGCTCTTTGGTCTTGGCCATGGTAGAGAGTATGGAATCTGATTGATTGATTGCTTCTGTGGACAGGTGTCTTTTATACAGGTAACAAACTGAGATTAGGAGCACTCCCTTTAAGAGTGTGTTCCTAATCTCAGCTCATTACCTGTATAAAAGACACCTGGGAGCCAGAAATCTTTCTGATTGAGAGGGGGTCAAATACTTATTTCCCTCATTAAAATGCAAATCAATTTATAACATTTTTGACATGCGTTTTTCTGGATTTATTTGTTGTTATTGTTATTCTGTCTCTCACTGTTCAAATAAACCTACCATTAAATGTATAGACTGATCATGTCTTTGTCAGTGGGCAAACGTACAAAATCAGCAGGGGATCAAATACTTTTTTCCCTCACTGTATCAACCTACAGTGCATTCGGAAAGTATTCAAACCACTTGACTTTTTCAAACATTTTGTTTCGTTACAGCCTTATTCTAAAATTGATGAAATTGTTTTTTCCCCCCTCATCAGTCTACACACAATACCCCATAATGAGAAAGCAAAAACAGGTTTTTCAAAACTGTAGTTCAGATAGAGCCTGGTCAACTGTGGGGGCAATAGCATACACAACAGTATCATCGCAATTCAAGTGCAGGTTACAGTTTTTTACAGACAAGTCGATATTGTTAATGTAAACAGTAAAAAGTACAGGACCCAAAATTGTATTTATACATTTCTTAATTTCATTATTTTACTTTTAGATGTGTGTGTATTGTTGTGAATTGTTAGATATTACTGCACTGTTAGAGCTAGGAACAAAAGTATTTGGCTACACCTGCAATAACACCTGCAATAATATCTGCAAAATATTTGTATGCGACCAATACAATTTGATTTAATTTGATTTGAGTTCTGTCAAGTAATTTTTAAACCAGTTACATGCAGCCTGGTCTAGGCCAATTGAAGAAAGCCTCAGACTTAGCAATGAGTGATCAACAGTATCGAAAGCCTTTGACAGGTCAATGAAGAGGGCAGCACAATGTCGCCTTTTATCCATACAGTTAACCACATCATTTATAACTAGGGATGCAGCAGAGATAGTGCTATGACCTGGTCTAAAACCAGACTGATGTACATTTAGAATACATTTCAAAGATAATAAATATCTTAGCTGATAATTAATCAAGGATTCTATTATTTTAGGCAAGAAAGTTTAGAAATAGGGCAATAATTTAATTCCAATAACCTTGGGGATAGTACCAGATATAATTATCAGGTAAAAAATATGGCTTAATGATTCAGCAATCAGGGGGGCAAAGGGCTGCAGCAGAAGTGGATGTTTTTTTTTTACATCAATATTAAGCAAGGCATCTAGCACATCACAGAAAGTAAATTGCTGAAGTGAAAACTAAGATTCACTAGAAATTGACGTGTTAAAATTGCTACATAGTCAGTTTTCTTTGCTTTTGCCCAGGCCTGATTTCTCATCTGAATGAGCCCAGATAGCTCAGAAGAAAACCAAGGGTTAGATCCATCTTTTACTATGAATTGTTTAAAAGGGGCGTGTTTATCTGCCAGATAAATAAATAGAAGAAATGTTCTAGAACCATCTCAGGGTTAGGGTTAGGGTTACAGGGTCAGGAATACAGGAGACTAAATCAGAGTAGAACATGTCATGTAAAAAAACTTGAGGAGAAAAATGTATCGTATTAATTAAACAAGGATTAGTATTTTGCGGTTTAGTATCTCTAAAACATACTATGTGACAGTGATCACTGAGATCATATGCAAATACTCCACTAGACAAATATTTATGGGGGTTATTAGTAAGAATTAAACCAATCAATGTTTTTCACATTTAGCCGTGTGAATTTTGAGATCAATTGAGTCAGATTAAAATCAACGCATATACAGTGGGGGGAAAAAGTATTTAGTCAGCCACCAATTGTGCAAGTTCTCCCACTTAAAAAGATGAGAGAGGCCTGTAATTTTCATCATAGGTACACGTCAACTATGACAGACAAATTGAGAAAAACATATCCAGAAAATCACATTGTAGGATTGTTAATGAATTTATTTGCAAATTATGGTGGAAAATAAGTATTTGGTCACCTACAAACAAGCAAGATGTCTGGCTCTCACAGACCTGTAACTTCTTCTTTAAGAGGCTCCTCTGTCCTCCACTCGTTACCTGTATTAATGGCACCTGTTTGAACTTGTTATCAGTATAAAAGACACCTGTCCACAACCTCAAACAGTCACACTCCAAACTCCACTATGGCCAAGACCAAAGAGCTGTCAAAGGACACCAGAAACAAAATTGTAGACCTGCACCAGGCTGGGAAGACTGAATCTGCAATAGGTAAGCAGCTTGGTTTGAAGAAATCAACTGTGGGAGCAATTATTAGGAAATAGAAGACATACAAGACCACTGATAATCTCCCTCGATCTGGGGCTCCACGCAAGATCTCACCCCGTGTGGTCAAAATGATCACAAGAACGGTGAGCAAAAATCCCAGAACCACACAGGGGGACCTAGTGAATGACCTGCAGAGAGCTGGGACCAAAGTAACAAAGCCTACCATCAGTAACACACTATGCCGCCAGGGACTCAAATCCTGCAGTGCCAGACGTGTCCCCCTGCTTAAGCCAGTACATGTCCAGGCCCGTCTGAAGTTTGCTAGAGTGCATTTGGATGATCCAGAAGAGGATTGGGAGAATGTCATATGGTCAGATGAAACCAAAATAGAACTTTTTGGTAAAAACTCAACTCGTCGTGTTTGGAGGACAAAGAATGCTGAGTTGCATACAAAGAACACCATACCTACTGTGAAGCATGGGGGTGGAAACATCATGCTTTGGGGCTGTTTTTCTGCAAAGGGACCAGGACGACTGATCCGTGTAAAGGAAAGAATGAATGGGGCCATGTATCGTGAGATTTTGAGTGAAAACCTCCTTCCATCAGCAAGGGCATTGAAGATGAAACGTGGCTGGGTCTTTCAGCATGACAATGATCCAAAAACACACCGCCCGGGCAACGAAGGAGTAGCTTCGTAAGAAGCATTTCAAGGTCCTGGAGTGGCCTAGCCAGTCTCCAGATCTCAACCCCATAGAAAATCTTTGGAGGGAGTTGAAAGTCTGTGTTGCCCAGCGACAGCCCCAAAACATCACTGCTCTAGAGGAGATCTGCATGGAGGAATGGGCCAAAATACCAGCAACAGTGTGTGAAAACCTTGTGAAGACTTACAGAAAACGTTTGACCTGTGTCATTGCCAACAAAGGGTATATAACAAAGTATTGAGAAACTTTTGTTATTGACCAAATACTTATTTTCCGCCATAATTTACAAATAATTTCATAAAAAATCCTACAATGTGATTTTCTGGATTTTTTTTCCTCATTTTGTCTGTCATAGTTGACGTGTACCTATGATGAAAATTACAGGCCTCTCTCATCTTTTTAAATGGGAGAACTTGCACAATTGGTGGCTGACTAAATACTTTTTTCCCCCACTGTACTCTTAAATTGATCAGAGGCCAAACCAGATTCAAATCCTCTAAAATGACCAACCGAGGACAGAAAAGGTGTTAAACACTCAGATATACCATCGTCTCTTATAACCAAAAAGAGCTTCTGGATATCAGGACAGCGATTACTCACCTCGTATTGGTTGAAGATTTTTTCTTCAACGAGGTGGCCGCGAAGGATATCATACAGACACCCGACAAGGCCCAAATCCCCGCCATTCGCGTGAGGAAGAGACAGAGATATCGTGGATGTAGATCGGGGTGCCTTGCAAGGATCCGACGGCGAGCGAGTAAACTGCCTCTTCCATCAATCCTATTAGCCAATCTTCAATCATTGGAAAACAAATTGGATGACCTAAGATTACGGTTATCCTACCAACGGGACATTAAAAACTGTAATATCTTATGTTTCACCGAGTCGTGGATAACATACAGCTAGCGGGCTATACGCTACATCGGCAGGATAGAACGGCTGACTCCGGTAAGACAAGGGGTGGCGGTCTGTGTATATTTGTAAACAACAGCTGGTGCACAAAATCAAATACTAAGGAAGTCTCGAGGTTTTGCTCGCCTGAGGTAGAGTATCTTATGATAAGCTGTAGACCACACTATTTACCAAGAGAGTTTTCATCTATATTTTTCATAAATGTCTATTTACCACCACAAACCAATGCTGGCATTAAGATTGCACTGAATGAGTTGTATAAGGCCATAAATCAACAGGAAAATGCTCATCCAGATGCAGCGCTCCTAGTGGCCGGGGACTTTAATGCAGGGAAACTTAAATCCGTTCTACCTAATTTCTACCAGCATGTTAAATGTGCAACCAGAGGAAAAAAAACTCTAGACCACCTTTACTCCACACACAGAGACGCATACAAAGCTCTCCCTCGCCCTCCATTTGGCAAATCTGACCATAACTCTACCCTCCTGATTCCTGCTTATAAGCAAAAGCAGGAAGCACCAGTGACTCGGTTAATAAAAAAGTGGTCAGATGACGCAGATGCTAAGCTACAGGACTGTTTTGCTAGCACAGACTCGAACATGTTCTGGGATTCTTCAGACAGCATTGAGGAGTACACCACATCAGTCACTGGCTTCATCAATAAGTGCATCGATGATGTCGTCCCCACAGTGACCGTACGTACATACCCCAACCAGAAGCCATGGATTACAGGAAACATCCGCACTGACCTAAAGGGTAGAGCTGCTGCTTTCAAGGAACGGGACTCTAACCCGGACGCTTATAAGAAATCCCGCTATGCCCTCAGACGAACCATCAAACAGGCAAAGAGTCAATACAGGACTAAGATTGAATCGTACTACACTGGCTCTGACGCTCGTTGGATGTGGCAGGGCTTGAAAACTATTACAGACTACAAAGGGAAGCACAGCCGCGAGCTGCCCAGTGACACAAGCCTACCAGAAGTGCTAAACCCCTTCTATGCTCACTTCGAGGCAAGCAACACTGAAGCATGCATGAGAGCACCAGCTGTTCCGGATGACTATGTGATCACGCTCTCCGTAGCCGATGTGAGTAAGACTTTTAAGCAGGTCAACATTCACAAGGCCGCAGGGCCAGACGGATTACCAGGACGTGTACTCCGAGCATGTGCTGACCAACTGGCAAGTGTCTTCACTGACATTTTCAACATGTCCCTGACTGAGTCTGTAATACCAACATGTTTCAAGCAGACCACCATAGTCCCCGTGCCCAAGGACTCTAAGATAAACTGCCTAAATGACTACCGACCCGTAGCACTGACGTCTGTAGCCATGAAGTGCTTTGAAAGGCTGGTCATGGCTCACATCAACAGCATTATCCCAGAAACTCTAGACCCACTCCAATTTGCATACCGCCCCAACAGATCCACAGATGATGCAATCTCTATTGCACTCCACACTGCCCTTTCCCACCTGGACAAGAGGAACACCTACGTGAGAATGCTATTCATTGACTACAGCTCAGCAGTCAACACCATAGTGCCCTCTAAGCTCATCACTAAGCTAAGGATCCTGGGACTAAACACCTCCCTCTGCAACTGGATCCTGGACTTCCTGACGGGCCGCCCCCAGGTGGTAAGGGTAGGTAACAACACATCTGCCACACTGATCCTCAACACGGGGGCCCCTCAGGGGTGCGTGCTCAGTCCCCTCCTGTACTCTCTGTTCACCCATGACTGCATGGCCAGGCACGACTCCAACACCATCATTAAGTTTGCCGATGACACAACAGTGGTAGGCCTGATCACCGACAACGATGAGACAGCCTATAGGGAGGAGGTCAGAGACCTGGCCGTGTGGTGCCAGGACAACAACCTCTCCCTCAACGTGACCAAGACAAAGGAGATGATTGTGGACTACAGAAAAAAAAAGAGGACTGAGCACGCCCCCATTCTCATCGACGGGGCTGTAGTGGAACAGGTTGAGAGCTTCAAGTTCCTTGGTGTCCACATCACCAACGAACTATCATGGTCCAAACACACCAAGACAGTCGTGAAGAGGGCACGACAAAGCCTTTTCCCCCTCAGGAGACTGAAAAGATTTGGCATGGGTCCTCAGATCCTCAAAAAATTCTACAGCTGCACCATCGAGAGCATCCTGACTGGTTGCATCACCGCCTGGATGGCAACTGCTTGGCCTCTGACCGCAAGGCACTACAGAGGGTAGTGCGTACGGCCCAGTACATCACTGGGGCCAAGCTTCCTGCCATCCAGGACCTCTATACCAGGCGGTGTCAGAGGAAGGCCCTCAAAATTGTCAAAGACTCCAGCCACCCTAGTCATAGACTGTTCTCTCTGCTACCGCACGGCAAGCGGTACCGGAGTGCCAAGTCTAGGTCCAAAAGACTTCTCAACAGCTTCTACCCCCAAGCCATAAGACTCCTGAACAGCTAATCATGGCTACCCGGACTATTTGCACTGCCCCCCCACCCCATCCTTTTACGCTGCTGCTACTCTGTTAATTATTTATGCATAGTCACTTAAACTCTACCCACATGTACATATTACCTCAACTACCTCAACTAGCCGGTGTCCCCGCACATTGACTCTGCACCGGTACCCCCCTGTATATATAGCCTCCCTACTGTTATTTTCTTTTACTTCTGCTCTTTTTTTTCTCAACACTTTTTTTGTTGTTGTTTTATTTTTACTTTTTTGTTCAAAATAAATGCACTGTTGGTTAAGGGCTGTAAGTAAGCATTTCACTGGAATGTCTGCACCTGTTGTCTTCGGCGCATGTGACCAATACAATTTGATTTGATTTGATTTGATTCTGTAATGTGTCACATCTAAATACATTATAATAATTTACTTCAATGTCTTTATCAGATACTGACCCATTTAACCATGTTTCTGAGAGAACCAGAATGTCAGGACATGAGTCCTGGACCCAAATGTCAATTGTGTCCATTTTTTAAATCACATTTAGGTGCATTATTCCAAACCCCCTATGAGATTTCAAGTCAGAGGGTATATTCAGCTCATTCCCATCAGAGCTAACAGGCATACAGTCATCTGCATCTGTTGTATGATTGTGGAACTCTGCCTAACATGGCATCCTTCAGGTCCTTGGCAAAGATTGTGACTTCCTCATGGTCCAGGTGTCGTACAAGTGCTCACATGTCAGGGTTTGGGGGTGAGAGATGTCAGGGTGTGGGGGTGAGAGATGCTGACATTTGGTGTTGAGGAGCAGTCCATGGTGATGTTTTTGGTTGACATTTTGGATCATTTGCCAGGGGAAATCTTTCCTTGGTAGAAGGGTGGATATAATAATGTTTGTCCTTGCGAATAGGATGTGTGCTTTCTCTGACACCTTTCTCACTGCCGGGTGATCCCCTCTGCCCGGTAGCTCCGCTTAAGAAGTATCTGTCTCTCCTTCCCTCCGACGCCCCAGCATTGTACCTCCACCCGAAACGGAAAGCAGTGAATGGAGACATATGGTATGTAACTGTTAGCTAGCTAAATCTAATTTACCCTGACAATATAACCAGTAGCTATGTAGGCCTAACCATTAGCTAACGTTTGTCTTTTATATATTTCAGGTACACAAAAGAGCTGATGGGAGTGAACACCCTTGCAAAAATGTTGCCAAATATCTGCAAAATAGCTGGCATGTCGCAGATTTACACAAACCACTTCTTCTGAACCACCATGATCCAAAAACTGTTGGATGCCGGACTAGAGGCACGAGAAATAATGTCTGTCAGTGGACACAGAACCGAAACCTCTCTACAAAGTTACTGGAGGCCAAATCTGGAATCGAGGAGGCGGTGTAGCACTGTTCTCTCTGACAACACAGCAGCCGAACGGCTTCTCTCTGACAACACAGCAGCCGAACGGCTTCTCTCTGACAACACAGCAGCCGAACGGCTTCTCTCTGACAACACAGCAGCAGCAACCCCAGCTAAAAGAACGGCTTCTCTCTGACAACACAGCAGCAGCAACCCCAGCTAAAAGAAAGGCTTCCATTTCCAGCAGCGTGGAGCCAACAAACGACAACATGGGCAAGCCAACAACAAACGATAACATGGGAGAAAAATCAATGGCAAAATTCAGATCAACATTAATAAATGTGTGTTAGTCACTCTAGAAGTGGTGCTAATGCTCTGTTTTTACATACATTTACTGTAGCTAAGCTTGCTAGCTAGCCTGTGGTTATGTTGCATAGCAACCAGTCTAGCAACAAGACTTTTGTCCGGACTACTTTTTCTGGTGGAATGTATTTTCAGTGTTATTTATTTATTTATTAAAACAATATTTTAAATGTAGATGTGCCGTTCATTGTCTTACTGTGTTGGCAACCGGTTTATAAAAGCAATAATGCCCGTGGGGGTGTGGTATATCGCCTATATACCACGGCTAAGGGCTGTATCCAGTCACTCCACGTTGCGTTGTGACTAAGAACAACCCTTAGCAATGGAATATATGCCATATACCACACCCCCTCGGGCCTTATGGCTTAACTACGTTTTCTATTTCCACAGTGAGTGGTTTATTGATGACTTTTTGAATCGATTGAAAGATTGGATTTGTTGCTATATTAATGGGTTGTTTTCCTCCGTGTCATGAAGGTAACCTAACACCCGTGGGTTTGTACATTACTCCGCTTCACAGGACTCATGTCTGCTCTGTGAGCTGGGCTATACTGACCATCTGTGAGCTGGGCTATACTGACCATCTGTGAGCTGGGCTATACTGACCATCTGTGAGCTGGGCTATACTGACCATCTGTGAGCTGGGCTATACTGACCATCTGTGAGCTGGGCTATAATGACCATCTGTCATTGTTTTTTCTCATAGTGTAAGTGATTGTTCCTATGCTTCCACTGATACCTACTTTTGGTTGGGTCATGCTCCCGTGTAGGATCCATCGGATGTGAAGAGCTGATGTTTTAGATTATGTGTCAGCCCTCCGCCCCTACTCTCTCCCTCCGCCCCTCCTCTCATCTGGCCCTCCGCCCCTACTCTCTCCCTCCGCCCCTCCTCTCTCCCTCCGCCCCTACTCTCTCCCACCGCCCCTACTCTCTCCCTCCGCCCCTCCTCTCATCTGGCCCTCCGCCCCTACTCTCTCCCTCCGCCCCTACTCTCTCCCTCCGCCCCTCTTCTCATCTGGCCCTCCGCTCCTACTCTCTTCCACCGCCCCTCCTCTCTCCCTCCGCCCCTACTCTCTCCCTCCGCCCCTACTCTCTCCCTCCATCCCGCCGTTCTCCCTCAGCCCCTCATCTCTCCCTCAGCCCCTCCTCTCTTCCTCCACCCCTCCTCTCTCCCTCCACCCCTCCTCTCTCCCTCCTCTCATCTGGCCATCTGATCCTCCTCTCTCCCTCCGCCCCTACTCTCTCCCTCCGCCCCTACTCTCTCCCTCCGCCCCTACTCTCTCCCTCCGCCCCTACTCTCTCCCTCCGCTCCTACTCTCTCCCTCCGCCCCTCCTCTCTCCCTCCACCCCTCCTCTCTCCCTCCTCTCATCTGGCCATCTGATCCTCCTCTCTCCCTCCGCCCCTACTCTCTCCCTCCGCCCCTACTCTCTCCCTCCACCCCTACTCTCTCCCTCCGCCCCTACTCTCTCCCTCCGCTCCTCCTCTCTCCCTCCGCCCCTACTCTCTCCCTCCGCCCCTACTCTCTCCCTCCGCCCCTACTCTCTCCCTCCGCCCCTACTCTCTCCCTCCGCCCCTACTCTCTCCCTCCGCTCCTACTCTCTCCCTCCGCCCCTACTCTCTCCCTCCGCCCCTACTCTCTCACTCCGCTCCTACTCTCTCCCTCCGCCCCTACTCTCTCCCTCCGCCCCTACTCTCTCCCTCCGCTCCTACTCTCTCCCTCCGCCCCTACTCTCTCCCTCCGCCCCTACTCTCTCCCTCCGCTCCTACTCTCTCCCTCCGCCCCTACTCTCTCCCTCCGCCCCTACTCTCTCCCTCCACTCTTACTCTCTCCCTCCGCCCCTACTCTCTCCCTCCGCTCCTACTCTCTCCCTCCGCCCCTACTCTCTCCCTCAGCCCCTCCTCTCTCCCTCCACCCCTCCTCTCTCCCTCCTCTCATCTGGCCATCTGATCCTCCTCTCTCCCTCCGCCCCTACTCTCTCCCTCCGCCCCTACTCTCTCCCTCCGCTCCTACTCTCTCCCTCCGCTATTACTCTCTCCCTCCTACTCTCTCCCTCCGCCCCTCCTCTCTCCCTCCGCTCCTACTCTCTCCCTCCGCTCCTACTCTCTCCCTCCGCCCCTCCTCTCATCTGGCCCTCCGCCCCTACTCTCTCCCACCGCCCCTACTCTCTCCCTCCGCCCCTACTCTCTCCCTCCGCCCCTCCTCTCATCTGGCCCTCCGCCCCTATTTTCTCCCACCGCCCCTACTCTCTCCCTCCGCCCCTACTCTCTCCCTCTGCCCCTCCTCTCATCTGGCCCTCCGCCCCTCCTTTCTCTCCATCCCACCGTTCGCCCTCAACCCCTCCTCTCTCCCTCCTCTCTCATCTGGCCATCTGATCCTCCTCTCTCCCTCCGCTCCTACTCTCTTCCACCGCCCCTCCTCTCTCCCTCCGCCCCTACTCTCTCCCTCCGCCCCTACTCTCTCCCTCCACCCCTCCTCTCTCCCTCCTCTCATCTGGCCATCTGATCCTCCTCTCTCCCTCCGCCCCTCCTCTCTCCCTCCGCTCCTCCTCTCTCCCTCCGCCCCTACTCTCTCCCTCCGCCCCTACTCTCTCCCTCCGCTCCTACTCTCTCCCTCCGCTCCTCCTCTCTCCCTCCACCCCTCCTCTCTCCCTCCGCCCCTACTCTCTCCCTCTGCTCCTACTCTCTCCCTCCGCCCCTACTCTCTCCCTCCGCCCCTACTCTCTCCCTCCGCCCCTACTCTCTCCCTCCGCCCCTCCTCTCTCCCTCCACCCCTCCTCTCTCCCTCCTTTCATCTGGCCATCTGATCCTCCTCTCTCCCTCCGCCCCTACTCTCTCCCTCCACTCTTACTCTCTCCCTCCGCCCCTACTCTCTCCCTCCGCTCCTACTCTCTCCCTCCGCCCCTCCTCTCTCCCTCCGCCCCTACTCTCTCCCTCCGCCCCTACTCTCTCCCTCCGCCCCTACTCTCTCCCTCCGCCCCTACTCTCTCCCTCCACCCCTCCTCTCTCCCTCCTCTCATCTGGCCATCTGATCCTCCTCTCTCCCTCCGCCCCTACTCTCTCCCTCCACTCTTACTCTCTCCCTCCGCTCCTACTCTCTCCCTCCGCCCCTACTCTCTCCCTCCGCTCCTACTCTCTCCCTCCGCTCCTACTCTCTCCCTCCGCTCCTACTCTCTCCCTACGCCCCTCCTCTCATCTGGCCCTCCGCCCCTACTCTCTCCCACCGCCCCTACTCTCTCCCTCCGCCCCTACTCTCTCCCTCCGCCCCTCCTCTCATCTGGCCCTCCGCCCCTATTCTCTCCCACCGCCCCTACTCTCTCCCTCCGCCCCTACTCTCTCCCTCTGCCCCTCCTCTCATCTGGCCCTCCACCCCTCCTTTCTCTCCATCCCACCGTTCGCCCTCAGCCCCTCCTCTCTCCCTCCTCTCTCATCTGGCCATCTGATCCTCCTCTCTCCCTCCGCTCCTACTCTCTTCCACCGCCCCTCCTCTCTCCCTCCGCCCCTACTCTCTCCCTCCACCCCTCCTCTCTCCCTCCACCCCTCCTCTCTCCCTCCTCTCATCTGGCCATCTGATCCTCCTCTCTCCCTCCGCCCCTCCTCTCTCCCTCCGCTCCTCCTCTCTCCCTCCGCCCCTACTCTCTCCCTCCGCTCCTCCTCTCTCCCTCCACCCCTCCTCTCTCCCTCCGCCCCTACTCTCTCCCTCCGCTCCTACTCTCTCCCTCCGCCCCTACTCTCTCCCTCCGCCACTCATTTCTCCCTCCGCCCCTACTCTCTCCCTCCGCCCCTCCTCTCATCTGGCCCTCCGCCCCTCCTCTCTCTCCATCCCACCGTTCGCCCTCAGCCCCTCCTCTCTCCCTCCTCTCATCTGGCCATCTGATCCTACTTTCTCCCTCCATCCCGCCGTTCTCCCTCAGCCCCTCCTCTCTCCCTCAGCCCCTCCTCTCTTCCTCCACCCCTCCTCTCTCCCTCCGCCCCTACTCTCTCCCTCCGCCCCTACTCTCTCCCTCCGCCCCTACTCTCTCCCTCCGCCCCTACTCTCTCCCTCCGCCCCTACTCTCTCCCTCCGCTCCTACTCTCTCCCTCCGCCCCTACTCTCTCCCTCCGCCCCTACTCTCTCCCTCCGCTACTAATCTCTCCCTCCGCCCCTACTCTCTCCCTCCGCCACTACTCTCTCCCTCCGCTCCTCCTCTCTCCCTCCACTCTTACTCTCTCCCTCCACTCTTACTCTCTCCCTCCGCCCCTACTCTCTCCCTCGGCTCCTACTCTCTCCCTCCGCCCCTACTCTCTCCCTCCGCCCCTACTCTCTCCCTCAGCCCCTCCTCTCTCCCTCCACCCCTCCTCTCTCCCTCCTCTCATCTGGCCATCTGATCCTCCTCTCTCCCTCCGCCCCTACTCTCTCCCTCCGCTCTTACTCTCTCCCTCCGCTCCTACTCTCTCCCTCCGCTCCTACTCTCTCCCTCCGCCCCTACTCTCTCCCTCCGCCCCTCTTCTCTCCCTCCGCTCCTACTCTCTCCCTCCACTCCTACTCTCTCCCTCCGCTCCTACTCTCTC
The DNA here is from genome assembly GCF_964263955.1 of Coregonus lavaretus. Lineage (NCBI taxonomy): Eukaryota > Metazoa > Chordata > Actinopteri > Salmoniformes > Salmonidae > Coregonus > Coregonus lavaretus. The sequence goes on from NC_140004.1 coordinate 50,235,263, forward strand.
CCTCCGCCCCTCCTCTCATCTGGCCCTCCGCCCCTATTCTCTCCCACCGCCCCTACTCTCTCCCTCCGCCCCTACTCTCTCCCTCTGCCCCTCCTCTCATCTGGCCCTCCGCCCCTCCTTTCTCTCCATCCCACCGTTCGCCCTCAGCCCCTCCTCTCTCCCTCCTCTCTCATCTGGCCATCTGATCCTCCTCTCTCCCTCCGCTCCTACTCTCTTCCACCGCCCCTACTCTCTCCCTCCGCCCCTACTCTCTCCCTCCGCCCCTACTCTCTCCCTCCTCTCATCTGGCCATCTGATCCTCCTCTCTCCCTCCGCTCCTCCTCTCTCCCTCCGCCCCTACTCTCTCCCTCCGCTCCTCCTCTCTCCCTCCACCCCTCCTCTCTCCCTCCGCCCCTACTCTCTCCCTCCGCTCCTACTCTCTCCCTCCTCCCCTACTCTCTCCCTCAGCCCCTCCTCTCTCCCTCCACCCCTCCTCTCTCCCTCCTCTCATCTGGCCATCTGATCCTCCTCTCTCCCTCCGCCCCTACTCTCTCCCTCCGCTCTTACTCTCTCCCTCGGCTCTTACTCTCTCCCTCCGCTCCTACTCTCTCCCTCCGCCCCTACTCTCTCCCTCCGCCCCTCCTCTCTCCCTCCGCTCCTACTCTCTCCCTCCGCTCCTACTCTCTCCCTCCTCCCCTACTCTCTCCCTCAGCCCCTCCTCTCTCCCTCCACCCCTCCTCTCTCCCTCCTCTCATCTGGCCATCTGATCCTCCTCTCTCCCTCCGCTCCTACTCTCTCCCTCCGCCCCTACTCTCTCCCTCCGCCCCTCCTCTCTCCCTCCGCTCCTACTCTCTCCCTCCGCCCCTACTCTCTCCCTCCGCTCCTACTCTCTCCCTCCTCCCCTACTCTCTCCCTCAGCCCCTCCTCTCTCCCTCCGCCCCTACTCTCTCCCTCCGCCCCTCCTCTCTCCCTCCGCTCCTACTCTCTCCCTCCGCTCCTACTCTCTCCCTCCGCCCTTCCTCTCATCTGGCCCTCCGCCCCTACTCTCTCCCACCGCCCCTACTCTCTCCCTCCGCCCCTACTCTCTCCCTCCGCCCCTACTCTCTCCCTCCGCCCCTCCTCTCATCTGGCCCTCCGCCCCTATTCTCTCCCACCGCCCCTACTCTCTCCCTCCGCCCCTACTCTCTCCCTCTGCCCCTCCTCTCATCTGGCCCTCCGCCCCTCCTTTCTCTCCATCCCACCGTTCGCCCTCAACCCCTCCTCTCTCCCTCCTCTCTCATCTGGCCATCTGATCCTCCTCTCTCCCTCCGCTCCTACTCTCTTCCACCTCCCCTCCTCTCTCCCTCCGCCCCTCCTCTCTCCCTCCGCCCCTACTCTCTCCCTCCGCCCCTCCTCTCTCCCTCCACCCCTCCTCTCTCCCTCCTCTCATCTGGCCATCTGATCCTCCTCTCTCCCTCCGCCCCTACTCTCTCCCTCCGCTCTTACTCTCTCCCTCGGCTCCTACTCTCTCCCTCCGCTCCTACTCTCTCCCTCCGCCCCTACTCTCTCCCTCCGCCCCTCCTCTCTCCCTCCGCTCCTACTCTCTCCCTCCGCTCCTACTCTCTCCCTCCGCCCCTCCTCTCATCTGGCCCTCCGCCCCTACTCTCTCCCACCGCCCCTACTCTCTCCCTCCGCCCCTACTCTCTCCCTCCGCCCCTCCTCTCTCCCTCCGCCCCTCCTCTCATCTGGCCCTCCGCCCCTATTCTCTCCCACCGCCCCTACTCTCTCCCTCCGCCCCTACTCTCTCCCTCTGCCCCTCCTCTCATCTGGCCCTCCGCCCCTCCTTTCTCTCCATCCCACCGTTCGCCCTCAACCCCTCCTCTCTCCCTCCTCTCTCATCTGGCCATCTGATCCTCCTCTCTCCCTCCGCTCCTACTCTCTTCCACCGCCCCTCCTCTCTCCCTCCGCCCCTACTCTCTCCCTCCGCCCCTACTCTCTCCTTCCGCCCCTACTCTCTCCCTCCACCCCTCCTCTCTCCCTCCTCTCATCTGGCCATCTGATCCTCCTCTCTCCCTCCGCTCCTACACTCTCCCTCCGCTCCTCCTCTCTCCCTCCGCCCCTCCTCTCTCCCTCCGCCCCTACTCTCTCCCTCCGCCCCTACTCTCTCCCTCCGCTCCTACTCTCTCCCTCCGCTCCTCCTCTCTCCCTCCACCCCTCCTCTCTCCCTCCGCCCCTACTCTCTCCCTCTGCTCCTACTCTCTCCCTCCGCCCCTACTCTCTCCCTCCGCCCCTACTCTCTCCCTCCGCCCCTACTCTCTCCCTCCGCCCCTCCTCTCTCCCTCCACCCCTCCTCTCTCCCTCCTCTCATCTGGCCATCTGATCCTCCTCTCTCCCTCCGCCCCTACTCTCTCCCTCCACTCTTAATCTCTCCCTCCGCCCCTACTCTCTCCCTCCGCTCCTACTCTCTCCCTCCGCCCCTCCTCTCTCCCTCAGCCCCTCCTCTCTCCCTCCACCCCTCCTCTCTCCCTCCTCTCATCTGGCCATCTGATCCTCCTCTCTCCCTCCGCCCCTACTCTCTCCCTCCGCTCCTCCTCTCTCCCTAAGCCCCTACTCTCTCCCTCCGCCCCTACTCTCTCCCTCCGCCCCTACTCTCTCCCTCCGCCCCTCCTTTCTCTCCCTCCGCCCCTACTCTCTCCCTCCGCCCCTACTCTCTCCCTCCGCTCCTACTCTCTCCCTCCGCCCCTACTCTCTCCCTCCGCCACTACTCTCTTCCTCCGCTCCTACTCTCTTCCTCCGCCCCTCCTCTCTCCCTCCACCCCTCCTCTCTCCCTCCTCTCATCTGGCCATCTGATCCTCCTCTCTCCCTCCGCCCCTACTCTCTCCCTCCACTCTTACTCTCTCCCTCCGCCCCTACTCTCTCCCTCGGCTCCTACTCTCTCCCTCCGCCCCTACTCTCTCCCTCAGCCCCTCCTCTCTCCCTCCACCCCTCCTCTCTCCCTCCTCTCATCTGGCCATCTGATCCTCCTCTCTCCCACCGCCCCTACTCTCTCCCTCCGCCCCTACTCTCTCCCTCCGCTCCTACTCTCTCCCTCCGCCCCACTCTCTCCCTCCGCCCCTACTCTCTCCCTCCGCCCCTCCTCTCTCCCTCCACCCCTCCTCTCTCCCTCCTCTCATCTGGCCATCTGATCCTCCTCTCTCCCTCCGCCCCTACTCTCTCCCTCCGCTCTTACTCTCTCCCTCCGCTCCTACTCTCTCCCTCCGCTCCTACTCTCTCCCTCCGCCCCTACTCTCTCCCTCCGCCCCTCTTCTCTCCCTCCGCTCCTACTCTCTCCCTCCACTCCTACTCTCTCCCTCCGCTCCTACTCTCTCCCTCCGCCCCTCCTCTCATCTGGCCCTCCGTCCCTACTCTCTCCCACCGCCCCTACTCTCTCCCTCCGCCCCTCCTCTCATCTGGCCCTCCGCCCCTACTCTCTCCCACCGCCCCTACTCTCTCCCTCCGCCCCTCCTCTCATCTGGCCCTCCGCCCCTATTCTCTCCCACCGCCCCTACTCTCTCCCTCCGCCCCTACTCTCTCCCTCTGCCCCTCCTCACATCTGGCCCTCCGCCCCTCCTTTCTCTCCATCCCACCGTTCGCCCTCAGCCCCTCCTCTCTCCCTCCTCTCTCATCTGGCCATCTGATCCTCCTCTCTCCCTCCGCTCCTACTCTCTTCCACCGCCCCTCCTCTCTCCCTCCGCTCCTCCTCTCTCCCTCCGCCCCTACTCTCTCCCTCCGCTCCTCCTCTCTCCCTCCACCCCTCCTCTCTCCCTCCGCCCCTACTCTCTCCCTCTGCTCCTACTCTCTCCCTCCGCCCCTACTCTCTCCCTCCGCCCCTACTCTCTCCCTCCGCTCCTACTCTCTCCCTCCGCCCCTACTCTCTCCCTCCGCCCCTCCTCTCTCCCTCCACCCCTCCTCTCTCCCTCCTCTCATCTGGCCATCTGATCCTCCTCTCTCCCTCCGCCCCTACTCTCTCCCTCCACTCTTACTCTCTCCCTCCGCCCCTACTCTCTCCCTCCGCTCCTACTCTCTCCCTCCTCCCCTACTCTCTCCCTCAGCCCATCCTCTCTCCCTCCACCCCTCCTCTCTCCCTCCTCTCATCTGGCCATCTGATCCTCCTCTCTCCCTCCGCCCCTACTCTCTCCCTCCGCTCTTACTCTCTCCCTCCGCTCCTACTCTCTCCCTCCGCCCCTCCTCTCTCCCTCCGCTCCTCCTCTCTCCCTCCGCCCCTACTCTCTCCCTCCGCTCCTCCTCTCTCCCTCCACCCCTCCTCTCTCCCTCCGCTCCTACTCTCTCCCTCCGCACCTACTCTCTCCCTCCGCCCCTCCTCTCTCCCTCCACCCCTCCTCTCTCCCTCCTCTCATCTGGCCATCTGATCCTCCTCTCTCCCTCCGCCCCTACTCTCTCCCTCCACTCTTACTCTCTCCCTCCGCCCCTACTCTCTCCCTCCGCTCCTACTCTCTCCCTCCTCCCCTACTCTCTCCCTCAGCCCCTCCTCTCTCCCTCCACCCCTCCTTTCTCCCTCCTCTCATCTGGCCATCTGATCCTCCTCTCTCCCTCCGCCCCTACTCTCTCCCTCCGCTCTTACTCTCTCCCTCCGCTCCTACTCTCTCCCTCCGCTCCTACTCTCTCCCTCCGCCCCTACTCTCTCCCTCCGCCCCTCCTCTCTCCCTCCGCTCCTACTCTCTCCCTCCGCTCCTACTCTCTCCCTCCGCTCCTACTCTCTCCCTCCGCCCCTCCTCTCATCTGGCCCTCCGCCCCTACTCTCTCCCACCGCCCCTACTCTCTCCCTCTGCCCCTACTCTCTCCCTCCGCCCCTCCTCTCATCTGGCCCTCCGCCCATATTCTCTCCCACCGCCCCTACTCTCTCCCTCCGCCCCTACTCTCTCCCTCTGCCCCTCCTCTCATCTGGCCCTCCGCCCCTCCTTTCTCTCCATCCCACCGTTCGCCCTCAGCCCCTCCTCTCTCCCTCCTCTCTCATCTGGCCATCTGATCCTCCTCTCTCCCTCCGCTCCTACTCTCTTCCTCCGCCCCTACTCTCTCACTCCGCCCCTCCTCTCTCCCTCCGCTCCTCCTCTCTCCCTCCGCCCCTACTCTCTCCCTCCGCCCCTACTCTCTCCCTCCGCCCCTCCTCTCTCCCTCCGCCCTTACTCTCTCCCTCCGCCCCTACTCTCTCCCTCCGCCCCTACTCTCTCCCTCCACCCCTCCTCTCTCCCTCCTCTCATCTGGCCATCTGATCCTCCTCTCTCCCTCCGCTCCTCCTCTCTCCCTCCACCTCTCCTCTCTCCCTCCGCCCCTACTCTCTCCCTCTGCTCCTACTCTCTCCCTCCGCCCCTACTCTCTCCCTCCGCCCCTACTCTCTCCCTCCGCTCCTACTCTCTCCCTCCGCCCCTACTCTCTCCCTCCGCCCCTCCTCTCTCCCTCCACCCCTCCTCTCTCCCTCCTCTCATCTGGCCATCTGATCCTCCTCTCTCCCTCCGCCCCTACACTCTCCCTCCACTCTTACTCTCTCCCTCCGCCCCTACTCTCTCCCTCCGCTCCTACTCTCTCCCTCCTCCCCTACTCTCTCCCTCAGCCCCTCCTCTCTCCCTCCACCCCTCCTCTCTCCCTCCTCTCATCTGGCCATCTGATCCTCCTCTCTCCCTCCGCCCCTACTCTCTCCCTCCGCTCTTACTCTCTCCCTCCGCTCCTACTCTCTCCCTCCGCCCCTCCTCTCTCCCTCCGCTCCTCCTCTCTCCCTCTGCCCCTACTCTCTCCCTCCGCTCCTCCTCTCTCCCTCCACCCCTCCTCTCTCCCTCCGCCCCTACTCTCTCCCTCTGCTCCTACTCTCTCCCTCCGCCCCTACTCTCTCCCTCCGCCCCTACTCTCTCCCTCCACCCCTCCTCTCTCCCTCCTCTCATCTGGCCATCTGATCCTCCTCTCTCCCTCCGCCCCTACTCTCTCCCTCCGCCCCTCCTCTCTCCCTCCGCCCCTACTCTCTCCCTCCGCTCTTACTCTCTCCCTCCGCTCCTACTCTCTCCCTCCGCCCCTCCTCTCTCCCTCCGCTCCTCCTCTCTCCCTCCGCCCCTACTCTCTCCCTCCGCTCCTCCTCTCTCCCTCCACCCCTCCTCTCTCCCTCCGCCCCTACTCTCTCCCTCTGCTCCTACTCTCTCCCTCCGCCCCTACTCTCTCCCTCCGCCCCTACTCTCTCCCTCCGCTCCTACTCTCTCCCTCCGCCCCTACTCTCTCCCTCCACCCCTCCTCTCTCCCTCCACCGCTCCTCTCTCCCTCCTCTCATCTGGCCATCTGATCCTCCTCTCTCCCTCCGCCCCTACTCTCTCCCTCCACCCTTACTCTCTCCCTCCGCCCCTACTCTCTCCCTCCGCTCCTACTCTCTCCCTCCTCCCCTACTCTCTCCCTCCGCCCCTACTCTCTCCCTCCGCTCCTACTCTCTCCCTCCGCTCCTACTCTCTCCCTCCGCCCCTACTCTCTCCCTCCGCCCCTCCTCTCTCCCTCCGCCCCTACTCTCTCCCTCCGCCCCTACTCTCTCCCTCCGCTCTTACTCTCTCCCTCCGCTCCTACTCTCTCCCTCCGCTCCTACTCTCTCCCTCCGCTCCTCCTCTCTCCCTCCACCCCTCCTCTCTCCCTCCGCCCCTACTCTCTCCCTCTGCTCCTACTCTCTCCCTCCGCCCCTACTCTCTCCCTCCGCCCCTACTCTCTCCCTCCACTCCTACTCTCTCCCTCCACTCTTACTCTCTCCCTCCGCCCCTACTCTCTCCCTCCGCTCCTACTCTCTCCCTCCTCCCCTACTCTCTCCCTCAGCCCCTCCTCTCTCCCTCCACCCCTCCTCTCTCCCTCCTCTCATCTGGCCATCTGATCCTCCTCTCTCCCTCCGCCCCTACTCTCTCCCTCCGCTCTTACTCTCTCCCTCCGCTCCTACTCTCTCCCTCCGCTCCTACTCTCTCCCTCCGCCCCTACTCTCTCCCTCCGCCCCTCCTCTCTCCCTCCGCTCCTACTCTCTCCCTCCGCTCCTACTCTCTCCCTTCGCCCCTCCTCTCATCTGGCCCTCCGCCCCTACTCTCTCCCACCGCCCCTACTCTCTCCCTCCGCCCCTACTCTCTCCCTCCGCCCCTCCTCTCATCTGGCCCTCCGCCCATATTCTCTCCCACCGCCCCTACTCTCTCCCTCCGCCCCTACTCTCTCCCACCGCCCCTACTCTCTCCCTCCGCCCCTACTCTCTCCCTCTGCCCCTCCTCTCATCTGGCCCTCCGCCCCTCCTTTCTCTCCATCCCACCGTTCGCCCTCAGCCCCTCCTCTCTCCCTCCTCTCTCATCTGGCCATCTGATCCTCCTCTCTCCCTCCGCTCCTACTTTCTTCCACCGCCCCTCCTCTCTCCCTCCGCCCCTACTCTCTCCCTCCGCCCCTACTCTCTCCCTCCGCCCCTACTCTCTCCCTCCGCCCCTACTCTCTCCCTCCGCTCCTACTCTCTCCCTCCGCCCCTCCTCTCTCCCTCCACCCCTCCTCTCTCCCTCCTCTCATCTGGCCATCTGATCCTACTCTCTCCCTCCGCCCCTACTCTCTCCCTCCGCCCCTCCTCTCTCCCTCCGCCCCTACTCTCTCCCTCCGCCCCTATTCTCTCCCTCCGCTCCTACTCTCTCCCTCCGCCCCTACTCTCTCCCTCCGCCCCACTCTCTCCCTCCGCTCCTACTCTCTCCCTCCGCTCCTACTCTCTCCCTCCGCCCCTACTCTCTCCCTCCGCCCCTACTCTCTCCCTCCGCCCCTACTCTTTCCCTCAGCCCCTCCTCTCTCCCTCCACCCCTCCTCTCTCCCTCCTCTCATCTGGCCATCTGATCCTCCTCTCTCCCTCCGCCCCTCCTCTCTCCCTCCGCTCCTACTCTCTCCCTCCGCCCCTACTCTCTCCCTCCGCTCCTCCTCTCTCCCTCCGCCCCTCCTCTCTCCCTCCGCCCCTACTCTCTTCCTCCGCTCCTACTCTCTCCCTCCGCCCCTCCTCTCTCCCTCCGCTCCTACTCTCTCCCTCCGCTCCTACTCTCTCCCTCCGCCCCTCCTCTCTCCCTCCACCCCTCCTCTCTCCCTCCTCTCATCTGGCCATCTGATCCTCCTCTCTCCCTCCGCCCCTCCTCTCTCCCTCCGCTCCTACTCTCTCCCTCCGCCCCTACTCTCTCCCTCCGCCCCTCCTCTCTCCCTCTGCTCCTCCTCTCTCCCTCCGCCCCTACTCTCTCCCTCCGCCCCTACTCTCTCCCTCTGCCCCTACTCTCTCCCTCCGCCCCTACTCTCTCCCTCCGCCCCTACTCTCTCCCTCCACCCCTCCTCTCTCCCTCCTCTCATCTGGCCATCTGGTCCTCCTCTCTCCCTCCGCCCCTCCTCTCTCCCTCCGCTCCTACTCTCTCCCTCCGCCCCTACTCTCTCCCTCCGCCCCTCCTCTCTCCCTCTGCTCCTCCTCTCTCCCTCCGCCCCTACTCTCTCCCTCCGCCCCTACTCTCTCCCTCCGCCCCTACTCTCTCCCTCTGCCCTTAATCTCTCCCTCCGCCCCTACTCTCTCCCTCCGCCCCTACTCTCTCCCTCCGCCCCTACTCTCTCCCTCCACCCCTCCTCTCTCCCTCCTCTCATCTGGCCATCTGATCCTCCTCTCTCCCTCCACCCCTCCTCTCTCCCTCCTCTCATCTGGCCATCTGATCCTCCTCTCTCCCTCCGCCCCTACTCTCTCCCTCCGCCCCTACTCTCTCCCTCCGCTCCTACTCTCTCCCTCAGCCCCTCCTCTCTCCCTCCACCCCTCCTCTCTCCCTCCTCATCTGGCCCTCTGATCCTCCTCTCTCCCTCCATCCCGCCGTTCTCCCTCCACCCCTCCTCTCTTCCTCCTCTCTCCCTCCATCCCGCCGTTCTATATGTGTATCGATGATGTAATGCTTTATAGATGATGAATGTAACATGTTTGATTATGATTGTTTTTAGTGTCTCAAAACTCTATTTGAGTGGTCCTTAATGTGGTTTATAAAAATATGTATTTTCTATTATTGTATCATTGTGGAGTGACAATTAAATACATTTTTCTAACTACACCTTCTAACTTTCTGATGAATTATTGAATCTAGTTTGAACGACATGTCTCTAGACAGGCCAAATCTTAGCTGCTACTAAACAGACATTTTCCAGACTGGACAAACCGTCTGAGTGTGAATATGTTGTTTGTTGTTGAACGCTGAAAGCTGAACGAGAGACCACGTCTATTGTTTTTGTAAAGCTGACAGTGTTTTTATATACTTTTATTTTATTTTGGATACTGCGGTTCTGTTGGGCTTAGTTGCTGAGAGCGCTGCTGTCTGCCCCGGGATCCTGCCAGAATCCGCATAGGGGGAGAGACATGGAAGCCCAGCTAGCCTAGCCGGCTCGGCGGTCTCAAATGGAGGTCGCTGTTGAACGTTTCCAGCGCTGCAGGAGCTGTGTTTATTTTGCTTTGTTCCAGGACAATGTGGACCACGCTGACTTTCAATGTAGCAACTGCTTGCTTGCGGAGGACTACAGGGGTGAAGTGGCTATTCTAGCAAGCAGGTAAGGACTACAGGGGAGAAGTGGCTACTCTAGCAAGCAGGTAAGGACTACAGGGGTGAAGTGGCTATTCTAGCAAGCAGGTAAGGACTCCAGGGGTGAAGTGGCTATTCATAGCAAGCAGGTAAGGACTACAGGGGAGAAGTGGCTACTCTAGCAAGCAGGTAAGGACTCCAGGGGTGAAGTGGCTATTCTAGCAAGCAGGTAAGGACTCCAGGGGTGAAGTGGCTACTCATAGCAAGCAGGTAAGGACTACAGGGGTGAAGTGGCTACTCATAGCAAGCAGGTAAGGACTCCAGGGGTGAAGTGGCTACTCATAGCAAGCAGGTAAGGACTACAGGGGTGAAGTGGCTACTCATAGCAAGCAGGTAAGGACTCCAGGGGTGAAGTGGCTACTCATAGCAAGCAGGTAAGGACTTCAGGGGTGAAGTGGCTACTCATAGCAAGCAGGTAAGGACTCCAGGGGTGAAGTGGCTACTCATAGCAAGCAGGTAAGGACTCCAGGGGTGAAGTGGCTACTCATAGCAAGCAGGTAAGGACTCCAGGGGTGAAGTGGCTACTCATAGCAAGCAGGTAAGGACTCCAGGGGTGAAGTGGCTACTCATAGCAAGCAGGTAAGGACTCCAGGGGTGAAGTGGCTACTCATAGCAAGCAGGTAAGGACTCCAGGGGTGAAGTGGCTACTCATAGCAAGCAGGTAAGGACTCCAGGGGTGAAGTGGCTACTCATAGCAAGCAAATAGCAAACCTACACAAGCTACTGGGGAATCCACGCCCACCTAGTTTTTTTTTTTCTTCCATCCCAGGAGCCGGACGCTGCTCTGGTCTGGTGGAAGTGTCGCCGCCGTGTCGGCTCTCCACAGCCGACTGGCCGGTGCTCAGCAGGGATCCATCCCTGAAGGGGTCTCCCCCTTCCCTGGAGAACGGAGCTGTTCTCGACCCAACCAACCAACCATGGAGATATGTCACTCGCCGTGGAAATTGAAGAAAGCGTCCTCTGGCAATGGGGTCTCCTTTATTTATTTTTTAATACCTTTATTTAACCAGGGTTAGGGTTAGGGTTAGGGTTACCTTTATTTAACCAGGGTTAGGGTTAGGGTTAGGGTTAGGGTTACCTTTATTTAACCAGGGTTAGGGTTAGGGTTAGGGTTAGGGTTAGGGTTAGTGTTAGGGTTACCTTTATTTAACCAGGGTTAGGGTTAGGGTTAGGGTTAGGGTTACCTTTATTTAACCAGGGTTAGGGTTAGGGTTAGGGTTACCTTTATTTAACCAGGGTTAGGGTTAGGGTTAGGGTTACCTTTATTTAACCAGGGTTAGGGTTAGGGTTAGGGTTAGGGTTACCTTTATTTAACCAGGGTTAGGGTTAGGGTTAGGGTTACCTTTATTTAACCAGGGTTAGGGTTACCTTTATTTAACCAGGGTTAGGGTTAGGGTTAGGGTTACCTTTATTTAACCAGGGTTAGGGTTAGGGTTAGGGTTAGGGTTACCTTTATTTAACCAGGGTTAGGGTTAGGGTTAGGGTTAGGGTTACCTTTATTTAACCAGGGTTAGGGTTAGGGTTAGGGTTAGGGTTACCTTTATTTAACCAGGGTTAGGGTTAGGGTTAGGGTTACCTTTATTTAACCAGGGTTAGGGTTAGGGTTAGGGTTACCTTTATTTAACCAGGGTTAGGGTTAGGGTTACCTTTATTTAACCAGGGTTAGGGTTAGGGTTACCTTTATTTAACCAGGGTTAGGGTTAGGGTTACCTTTATTTAACCAGGGTTAGGGTTAGGGTTACCTTTATTTAACCAGGTAAGAAAACAGTTGAGAGCAAGTTCTCATTTACAACTGCGACCTGGCCAAGATAAAGCAAAGCAGTGCGATAAAAACAACAACAACACAGAGTTACATATGGAATAAACAAAAACAAACAGTCAATAACACAATAGAAAATCTATATACATTGTGTGCAAATGGAGTAAGTTATGGAGGTAAGGCAATAAATAGGCCATAGTGCAAACTAATTACAATTTAGTATTAACACTGGAGTGATAGATGTGCAGAAGATGATGTGCAAATAGAGATACTGGGGTGCAAATGAGCAAAATAAATAACAATATGGGGATGAGGTAGTTGGGTGGGCTAATTTCAGATGGGCTGTGTACAGGTGCAGTGATTGGTAAGCTGCTCTGACAACTGAAGCTTAAAGTTAGTGAGGGAGATAAGAGTCTCCAGCTTCAGAGATTTTTGCAGTTCGTTCCAGTCATTGGCAGCAGAAAACTGGAAGGAATGGCGGCCAAAGGAGGTGTTGGCTTTGGGGATGACCAGTGAGATATACCTGCTGGAGCGCATACTACGGGTGGGTGTCGATATGGTGACCAATGAGCTAAGATAAGGCAGGGATTTGCCTAGCAGTAATTTATAGATGACCTGGAGCCAGTGGGTTTGGCGACAAATATGTAGTGAGGGCCAGCCAACGAGAGCGTACAGGTCACAATGGTGGGTAGTATAAGGGGCTTTGGTGACATAACGGATGGCACTGTGATAGACTACATCCAATTTGCTGAGTAGAGTGTTGGAGGCTATTTTGTAAATGACATCGCCGAAGTCAAGGATCGGTAGGATAGTCAGTTTTACGAGGGCATGTTTGGCAGCATGAGTGAAGGAGGCTTTGTTGCGAAATAGGAAGCTGATTCTAGATTTAACTTTGGATTTGTGATGCTTAATGTGAGTCTGGAAGGAGAGTTTACGGTCTAACCAGACACCAAGTATTTGTAGTTGTCTACATATTCTAAGTCAGACCCGCCGAGAGTAGTGATTCTAGTCGGGCGGGCGGGTGCAAGCAGCGTTCAATTGAAGAGCATGCATTTAGTTTTACTAGTGTTTAAGAGCAGTTGGAGGCTACGGAAGGAGTGTTGTATGGCATTGAAGCTCGTTTGGAGGTTTGTTAACACAGTGTCCAATGAAGGGCCAGATGTATACAAAATGTTGTCGTCTGCATAGAGGTGGATCCGAGCGTCACCAGCAGCAAGAGCGACATCATTGATATACACAGAGAAAAGAGTCGTCCCAAAGACAGCTGCACAGTACTGTCTATTATCGATCGCAGTTATAATATAGTTTAGGACCTTGAGCGTGGCTGAGGTGTACCCATGACCAGCTCGGAAACCGGATTGCATAGCGGAGAAAGTACGGTGGGATTCAAAATGGTCGGTGATCTGTTTGTTAACTTGGCTTTCAAATACTTTCGAAAGGCAGGGCAGGATGGATCTAGAGTGTCACCCCCTTTGAAGAGGGGGATGACCACGGCAGCTTTCCAATCTTTGGGGATCTCAGACGATACGAAAGAGAGGTTGAAGAGGCTAGTAATAGGGGTTCCGACAATTTCGGCGGCTAATTTTAGAAAGAAAGTGTCCAGACTGTCTAGCCCAGCTGATTTGTAGGGGTCCAGATTTTTCAGCTCTTTCAGAACATCAGCTGTCTGAATTTGGGTGAAGGAGAAGCGGGGGGGGGGGGGGGGGGGGCATGGGCAAGTTGCAGCAGAGGGTGCAGAGCTGGTGGCCGGGGTAGTGGTAGCCAGGTGGAAAGCATGGCCAGCCGTAGCAAAATGTCATCTGCCATGCTGATCCTCAACACGCACCCCTGAGGGGCCCCCGTGTTGAGGATCAGCGTGGCAGATGTGTTGTTACCTACCCTTACCACCTGGGGGTGGCCCACCAGGAAGTCCAGGATCCAGTTGCAGAGGGAGGTGTTTAGTCCCAGGATCCTTAGCTTAGTGATGAGCTTTGAGGGCACTATGGTGTTGAACGCTGAGCTGTAGTCAATGAATAGCATTCTCACGTAGGTGTTCCTCTTGTCCAGCTGGGAAAGGGCAGTGTGGAGTGCAATAGAGATTGCTTCATCTGTGGATCTGTTGAGGCGGTATGCAAATGGTCAGGCACAACTCCAACTCCATCATTAAGTTTGCCGACGACACAACAGTGGTAGGCCTGATCACCGACAACGCTGAGACAGCCTATAGGGAGGAGATCAGAGACCTGGCCGTGTGGTGCCAGGACAACAACCTCTCCCTCAACGTGACAAAGACAAAGGAGATGATTGTGGACTACAGGGGAAAAAAAGAGGACTGAGCACGCCCCCATTCTCATCGACGGGGCTGTAGTGGAACAGGTTGAGAGCTTCAAGTTCCTTGGTGTCCACATCACCAACGAACTATCATGGTCCAAACACACCAAGACAGTCGTGAAGAGGGCACGACAAAGCCTATTCCCCCTCAGGAGACTGAAAAGATTTGCATCACCGCCTGGTATGGCAACTGCTTGGCCTCCGAATGCAAGGCACTACAGAGGGTAGTGCGTACGGCCCAGTACATCACTGGGGCCAAGCTTCCTGCCATCCAGGACCTCTATACCAGGTGGTGTCAGAGGAAGGTCCTCAAAATTGTCAAAGACCCCAGCCACCCTAGTCATAGACTGTTCTCTCTGCTACCGCACGGCAAGCGGTACCGGAGCGCCAAGTCTAGGTCCAAAAGGCTTCTCAACAGCTTCTACCCCCAAGCCATAAGACTCCTGAACAGCTAATCATGGCTACCCAGACTATTTGCACTGCCTTTTTACGCTGCTGCTACTCTGATAATTATTTATGCATAGTCACTTTAACTCTACCCACATACCTACATATTACCTCAACTACCTCAACTAGCCGGTGCCCCCGCACATTGACTCTGCACCGGTACCCCCCTGTATATAGCCTCCCTACTGTAATTTTATTTTACTTCTGCTCTTTTTTCTGAACACTTTTTTGTTGTTGTTTTATTTTATTTTTTTATAAAAAAATAAATGCATTGTTGGTTAAGGGCTGTAAGTAAGCATTTCACGGTAATGTCTACACCTGTTGTATTCGGCGCATGTGGCAAATACAATTCACTTAATCTGACCAATACACTCCACTCTCTTCTCTACGCCAAGGTAGTGGGTTAGATCCCCGGGACCACCCATACACAAAAAAAAATGTATGCACGCATGACTGTAAATCGCTTTGGATAAAAGCGTCTAATAAATGGATTATTATATTATTATTATTATTCTCTTAATCTGACCAATACACTCCACTCTCTTCTCTTAATCTGACCAATACACTCCACCCTCTTCTCTTAATCTGACCAATACACTCCACTCACTTCTCTTAATCTGACCAATACACTCCACTCTCTTCTCTTAATCTGACCAATACACTTCCCTCTCTTCTCTTAATCTGACCAATACACTCCACTCTCTTCTCTTAATCTGACCAATACACTCCACTCTCTTCTCTTTATCTGACCAATACACTCCACTCTCTTCTCTTAATCTGACCAATACACTCCCCTCTCTTCTCTTAATCTGACCAATCCACTCCACTCTCTTCTCTTTATCTGACCAATACACTCCACTCTCTTCTCTTAATCTGACCAATACACTCCACTCTCTTCTCTTAATTTTACCAATACACTCCACTCTTCTCTTTATCTGACCAATCCACTCTCTTCCCTTTATCTGACCAATCCACTATTTTCCCTTAATCTGACCAATACTCTCTTCTCTTAATCTGACCAATACACTCCACTCTCTTCTCTTCATCTGACCAATACACTCCACTCTCTTCTCTTTATCTGACCAATACACTCCACTCTTCTCTTTATCAGACCAATCCACTATTTTCCCTTAATCTGACCAAGACACAACACTCTCTTCTCTTTATCTGACCAATCCACTATTTTCCCTTAATCTGACCAATACACTCCACTCTCTTCTCTTAATCTGACCCATACACTCCACTCTCTTCTCTTAATCTGACCAATACACTCCACTCTCTTCTCTTAATCTGACCAATACACTCCACACTCTTCTCTTTATCTGACCAATATACTCCACTCTCTTCTCTTTATCTGACCAATCCACGTTTTTTCCCTTAATCTGACCAATAAACTCCACTCTCTTCTCTTTATCTGACCAATACACTCCACTCTCTTCTCTTTATCCGACCAATCCAATATTTTCCCATAATCTGCCCAATACACTCCACTCTCTTCTCTTTATCTGACCAATCCACTATTTTCCCTTAATCTGATCAATACACTCCTCTCTCTTCTCTTAATCTGATTAATACACTCCCCTCTATTCTCTTAATCTGACCAATACACTCCACTCTCTTCTCTTAATCTGACCAATACACTCCACACTCTTCTCTTTATCTGACCAATACACTCCACTCTCTTCTCTTAATCTGACCAATCCACTCCACTCTCTTCTCTTTATCTGACCAATACACTCCACTCTCTTCTCTTAATCTGACCAATACATTCCACTCTCTTCCCTAAATATGACCAATAAACTCCACTCTCTTCTCTTAATCTGACCAATACAATCCACTCTCTCTCTTAATCTGACCAATACACTCCACTCTCTTCTCTTTATCTGACCAATACACTCCACTCTCTTCTCTTTATCTGACCAATCCACTATTTTCCCTTAATCTGACCAATACACTCCACTCTCTTCTCTTTATCTGACCAATCCACTATTTTCCCTTAATCTGATCAATACACTCCTCTCTCTTCTCTTAATCTGATTAATACACTCCCCTCTATTCTCTTAATCTGACCAATACACTCCACTCTCTTCTCTTAATCTGACCAATACACTCCACACTCTTCTCTTTATCTGACCAATACACTCCACTCTCTTCTCTTAATCTGACCAATCCACTCCACTCTCTTCTCTTTATCTGACCAATACACTCCACTCTCTTCTCTTAATCTGACCAATACATTCCACTCTCTTCCCTAAATATGACCAATAAACTCCACTCTCTTCTCTTAATCTGACCAATACAATCCACTCTCTCTCTTAATCTGACCAATACACTCCACTCTCTTCTCTTTATCTGACCAATACACTCCACTCTCTTCTCTTTATCTGACCAATCCACTATTTTCCCTTAATCTGACCAATACACTCCACTCTCTTCTCTTAATCAGACCAATACATTCCACTCTCTTCCCTAAATATGACCAATAAACTCCACTCTCTTCTCTTAATCTGACCAATACAATCCACTCTCTTCTCTTAATCTGACCAATACACTCCACTCTCTTCTCTTTATCTGACCAATACACTCCACTCTCTTCTCTTTATCTGACCAATCCACTATTTTCCCTTAATCTGACCAATACAATCCACTCTCTTCTCTTAATCTGACCAATACACTCCACTCTCTTCTCTTTATCTGACCAATCCAATATTTTCCCATAATCTGCCCAATACACTCCACTCTCTTCTCTTTATCTGACCAAACCACTATTTTCCCTTAATCTGATCAATACACTCCTCTCTCTTCTCTTAATCTGATTAATACACTCCACTCTATTCTCTTAATCTGACCAATACACTCCACTCTCTTCTCTTAATCTGACCAATACACTCCACTCTCTTCTCTTAATCTGACCAATACACTCCACACTCTTCTCTTTATCTGACCAATAAACTCCACTCTCTTCTCTTAATCTGACCAATCCACTCCACTCTCTTCTCTTTATCTGACCAATACACTCCACTCTCTTCTCTTAATCTGACCAATACATTCCACTCTCTTCCCTAAATATGACCAATAAACTCCACTCTCTTCTCTTAATCTGACCAATACAATCCACTCTCTTCTCTTAATCTGACCAATACACTCCACTCTCTTCTCTTTATCTGACCAATCCACTCTTTTCCCTTAATCTGACCAATTCACTATTTTCCCTTAATCTGACCAATACAATCCACTATTTTCTCTTAATCTGACCAATGCACTCTACTCTCTTCTCTTAATCTGACCAATCCACTCTCATCTCTTAATCTGACCAATCCACTCTCTTCTCTTAATCTGACCTATACACTCCACTTTCTTCTCTTAATCTGACCAATACACTCCACTCTCTTCTCTTAATCTGACAAATACACTCCACTCTCTTCTCTTAATCTGACTAATCCGCTCTCTTCTCTTTATCTGACCAATCAACTCCACTCTCTTCTCTTAATCTGACCAATCCACTCTCTTCTTTTTATCTGACCAATCCACTATTTTCCCTTAATCTGACCAATAAAATCCACTCTCTTCTTTTAATCTGACCAATTCAATCCACACTTTTCCCTTAATCTGACCAATACACTCCACTCTCTTCTCTTTATCTGACCAATCCACTATTTTCCCTTAATCTGACCAATACACTCCACTCTCTTCTAGAAATCTGACAATACATTCCACTCTCTTCTCTTAATCTGACCAATACACTCCACTCTCTTCTCTTAATCTGACCAATACACTCCACTCTCTTCTCTTTATCTGACCAATACACTCCACTCTCTTCTCTTTATCTGACCAATACACTCCACTCTCTTCTCTTTATCTGATCAATCAACTCTTTTCCCTTAATCTGACCAATTCACTCCACTCCCTTCTCTTAATCTGACCAATCCACTCCACTATCTTCTCTTTATCTGACCAATCCACTATTTTCCCTTAATCTTACCAATACACTCCACTCTCTTCTCTTTATCTGACCAATCCACTATTTTCTCTTAATCTCAACAATACATTCAACTCTCTTCTCTTAATCTGACTAATACACTCCACTCTATTCTCTTAATCTGACCAATACAATCCACTCTCTTCTCTTAATCTGACCAATACACTCCACTCTCTTCTCTTAATCTGACCAATTCACTCCACTCCCTTCTCTTAATCTGTCCAATCCACTCCACTCTCTTCTCTTTATCTGACCAATCCACTATTTTCCCTTAATCTGACCAATACACTCCACTCTCTTCTAGAAATCTGACAATACATTCCACTCTCTTCTCTTAATCTGACCAATACACTCCACTCTCTTCTCTTAATCTGACCAATACACTCCACTCTCTTCTCTTTATCTGACCAATACACTCCACTCTCTCCTCTTTATCTGACCAATATACTCCACTCTCTTCTCTTTATCTAATCAATCAACTCTTTTCCCTTAATCTGACCAATTCACTCCACTCCCTTCTCTTAATCTGACCAATCCACTCCACTCTCTTCTCTTAATCTGACCAATACACTCCACTCTCTTCTTTTTATCTGACCAATACACTCCACTCTCTTCTCTTTATCTGATCAATCGACTATTTTCCCTTAATCTGACCAATACACTCCACTATCTTATTTTAATATGACCAATACACTCGACATTCTTCCCTTAATCTGACCAATACACTCCACTCTTCTCTTAATCTGACCAATACACTCCACTCTCTTCTCTTAATCTGACCAATACACTCCACTCTCTTCTCTTGATCTGACCAATCCACTATTTTCCCTTAATCTGACCAATAACTCCACTATCTTCTCTTAATCTGACTATCACACTCTACTCTCTTCTAGAAATCTGACAATACACTCCACTCTCTTCTCTTAATCTGACCAATGCACTTCACTCTCTTCTCTTAATCTGACCAATACACTCCACTCTCTTCTCTTTATCTGACCAATACACTCCACTCTCTTCTCTTTATCTGATCAATCAACTATTTTCCCTTAATCTGACCAATTCACTCCACTCTCTTCTCTTAATCTGACCAATCCACTCCACTCTCTTCTCTTTATCTGACCAATCCACTATTTTCCCTTAATCTTACCAATACACTCCACTCTCTTCTCTTTATCTGACCAATCCACTATTTTCTCTTAATCTGACCAATACACTCCACTCTCTTCTCTTAATCTGACTAATACACTCCACTCTATTCTCTTAATCTGGCCAATACACTCCACTCTCTTCTCTTAATCTGACCAATACAATCCACTCTCTTCTCTTAATCTGCCAATACACTCCACTCTCTTCTCTTAATCTGACCAATACATTCCACTCTCTTCTCTTAATCTGACCAATACACTCCACTCTCTTCTCTTTAACTGACCAATATACTCCACTCTCTTCTCTTAATATTACCAATCCACTCCACTCTCTTCTCTTAATCTGACCAATACACTCCACTCTCTTATCTTAATCTTACCAATCCACTCTCTTCTCTTAATCTGACCAATACACTCCACTCTCTTCTCTTAATCTGATCAATACACTCCTCTCTCTTCTCTTAATTTGACCAATACACTCCACTCTTTTCTCTTAATCTGACCAATACACTCCACTCTCTTCTCTTTATCTGGCCAATCCACTCTCTTCTCTTTATCTGGCCAGTCCACTCCACTCTCTTCTCTTCTTTTAATCTGACCAATACACTCCACTCTCTTCTCTTTATCTGACCAACCCACTATTTTCCCTTAATCTGACAATACACTCCACTCTCTTCTCTTAATCTGACCAATAAACTCCACTCTCTTCTCTTAATCTGACCAATCCACTCCACACTCTTCTCTTAATCTGACCAATCCACTCTCTTCTCTTAATCTGACCAATCCACTCTCTTCTCTTAATCTGACCAATACACTCCAATCTCTTCTCCCATGGGGCGGCGCACAATTGGCCCAGCGTCGTCCAGGGTAGGGGACGGAATGGCCGGCAGGGATGTAGAGCATGGCGTTTGCAACGCCAGGGTTGTGGGTTCGATTCCCACGGGGGGCCAGTATGAAAAATAAAAAAGATAATGTAAGTCGCTCTGGATAAGAGCGTCTGCTAAAATGACTAAAATGTAAATGTTAATCTGACCAATACACTCCACTCTCTTCTCTTAATCTGACCAATACACTCCACTCTCTTCTCTTTATCTGAACAATCCACTATTTTCCCTTAATCTCACCAATACACTCCACTCTCTTCTCTTAATCTGACCAATACACTCCACTCTCTTCTCTTAATCTGACCAATACACTCCACTCTCTTCTCTTTATCTGATCAATCAACTATTTTCCCTTAATCTGACCAATTCACTCCACTCTCTTCTCTTAATCTGACCAATAAACTCCACTCTCTTCTCTTTATCTGACCAATCCACTATTTTCCCTTAATCTTACCAATAAACTCCACTCTCTTCTCTTTATCTGACCAATCCACTATTTTCCCTTAATCTGACCAATAACTCCACTCTCTTCTCTTAATCTGACTATCACACTCTACTCTCTTCTAGAAATCTGACAATACACTCCACTCTCTTCTCTTAATCTGACCAATGCACTCCACTCTCTTCTCTTAATCTGACCAATACACTCCACTCTCTTCTCTTAATCTGACCAATACACTCCACTCTCTTCTCTTTATCTGATCAATCAACTATTTTCCCTTAATCTGACCAATTCACTCCACTCTCTTCTCTTAATCTGACCAATCCACTCCACTCTCTTCTCTTTATTTTACCAATCCACTATTTTCCCTTAATCTTACCAATAAACTCCACTCTCTTCTCTTTATCTGACCAATCAACTATTTTCTCTTAATCTGACCAATACACTCCACTCTCTTCTCTTAATCTGACCAATACACTCCACTCTCTTCTCTTTATCTGACCAATACACTCCAATCTCTTCTCTTTATCTGATCAATCAACTATTTTCCCTTAATCTGACCAATTCACTCCACTCTCTTCTCTTAATCTGACCAATCCACTCCACTCTCTTCTCTTTATTTTACCAATCCACTATTTTCCCTTAATCTTACCAATACACTCCACTCTCTTCTCTTTATCTGACCAATCCACTATTTTCTCTTAATCTGACCAATGCACTCCACTCTCTTCTCTTAATCTGACCAATACACTCCACTCTCTTCTCTTTATCTGACCAATACACTCCACTCTCTTCTCTTTATCTGATCAATCAACTATTTTCCCTTAATCTGACCAATCCACTCCACTCTCTTCTCTTTATCTTACCAATCCACTATTTTCCCTTAATCTTACCAATACACTCCACTCTCTTCTCTTTATCTGACCAATCCACTATTTTCTCTTAATCTGACCAATACACTCCACTCTCTTCTCTTAATCTGACTAATACACTCCCCTCTATTCTCTTAATCTGACCAATACACTCCACTCTCTTTTCTTAATCTGACCAATACAATCCACTCTCTTCTCTTAATCTGCCAATACACTCCACTCTCTTCTCTTAATCTGACCAATACATTCCACTCTCTTCTCTTAATCTGACCAATACACTCCACTCTCTTCTCTTTAACTGACCAATATACTCCTCTCTCTTCTCTTAATCTGACCAATACACTCCACTCTCTTCTCTTAATCTGACTAATTCACTCCACTCTATTCTCTTAATCTGACCAATACACTCCACTCTCTTCTCTTAATATGACCAATACAATCCACTCTCTTCTCTTAATCTGCCAATACACTCCACTCTCTTCTCTTAATCTGACCAATACATTCCACTCTCTTCGCTTAATCTGACCAATACACTCCACTCTCTTCTCTTTAACTGACCAATATACTCCACTCTCTTCTCTTAATATTACCAATCCACTATTTTCCCTTAATCTTACCAATACACTCCACTCTCTTCTCTTTATCTGACCAATCCACTATTTTCTCTTAATCTGACCAATACACTCCACTCTCTTCTCTTAATCTGACTAATACACTCCACTCTATTCTCTTAATCTGACCAATCCACTCCACTCTCTTCTCTTTATTTTACCAATCCACTATTTTCCCTTAATCTTACCAATACACTCCACTCTCTTCTCTTTATCTGACCAATCCACTATTTTCTCTTAATCTGACCAATACACTCCACTCTCTTCTCTTAATCTGACTAATACACTCCACTCTATTCTCTTAATCTGACCAATACACTCCACTCTCTTCTCTTAATCTGACCAATACAATCCACTCTCTTCTCTTAATCTGCCAATACACTCCACTCTCTTCTCTTAATCTGACCAATACATTCCACTCTCTTCTCTTAATCTGACCAATACACTCCACTCTCTTCTCTTTAACTGACCAATATACTCCACTCTCTTCTCTTAATATTACCAATCCACTCCACTCTCTTCTCTTAATCTGACCAATACACTCCACTCTCTTATCTTAATCTTACCAATACACTCTCTTCTCTTAATCTGACCAATACAATCCACTCTCTTCTCTTAATCTGCCAATACACTCCACTCTCTTCTCTTAATCTGACCAATACATTCCACTCTCTTCTCTTAATCTGACCAATACACTCCACTCTCTTCTCTTTAACTGACCAATATACTCCACTCTCTTCTCTTAATCTGACCAATACACTCCACTCTCTTCTCTTAATCTGACTAATACACTCCACTCTATTCTCTTAATCTGACCAATACACTCCACTCTCTTCTCTTAATCTGACCAATACAATCCACTCTCTTCTCTTAATCTGCCAATACACTCCACTCTCTTCTCTTAATCTGACCAATACATTCCACTCTCTTCTCTTAATCTGACCAATACACTCCACTCTCTTCTCTTTAACTGACCAATATACTCCACTCTCTTCTCTTAATATTACCAATCCACTATTTTCCCTTAATCTTACCAATACACTCCACTCTCTTCTCTTTATCTGACCAATCCACTATTTTCTCTTAATCTGACCAATACACTCCACTCTCTTCTCTTAATCTGACTAATACACTCCACTCTATTCTCTTAATCTGACCAATCCACTCCACTCTCTTCTCTTTATTTTACCAATCCACTATTTTCCCTTAATCTTACCAATACACTCCACTCTCTTCTCTTTATCTGACCAATCCACTATTTTCTCTTAATCTGACCAATACACTCCACTCTCTTCTCTTAATCTGACCAATCTGACGTGGTCCTCTGTAGCTCAGCTGGTAGAGCACGGCGCTTGTAACGCCAAGGTAGTGGGTTCGATCCCCGGGACCACCCATACACAAAAAAAATGTATGCACGCATGACTGTAAGTCGCTTTGGATAAAAGCGTCTGCTAAATGGCATATTATATTATATTATTTACACTCCACTCTCTTCTCTTTATCTGACCAATACACTCCACTCTCTTCTCTTTATCTGATCAATCAACTATTTTCCCTTAATCTGAACAATTCACTCCACTCTCTTCTCTTAATCTGACCAATCCACTCCACTCTCTTCTCTTTATTTTACCAATCCACTATTTTCCCTTAATCTTACCAATACACTCCACTCTCTTCTCTTTATCTGACCAATCCACTATTTTCTCTTAATCTGACCAATACACTCCACTCTCTTCTCTTAATCTGACTAATACACTCCACTCTATTCTCTTAATCTGACCAATACACTCCACTCTCTTTCTTAATCTGACCAATACAATCCACTCTCTTCTCTTAATCTGCCAATACACTCCACTCTCTTCTCTTAATCTGACCAATACATTCCACTCTCTTCTCTTAATCTGACCAATACACTCCACTCTCTTCTCTTTAACTGACCAATATACTCCACTCTCTTCTCTTAATCTGACCAATACACTCCACTCTCTTCTCTTAATCTGATCAATACACTCCTCTCTCTTCTCTTAATTTGACCAATACACTCCACTCTTTTCTCTTAATCTGACCAATACACTCCACTCTCTTCTCTTTATCTGACCAATCCACTATTTTCTCTGAATCTGACCAATACACTCCACTCTCTTCTCTTAATCTGACTAATACACTCCACTCTATTCTCTTAATCTGACCAATACACTCCACTCTCTTTTCTTAATCTGACCAATACAATCCACTCTCTTCTCTTAGTCTGCCAATACACTCCACTCTCTTCTCTTAATCTGACCAATACATTCCACTCTCTTCTCTTAATCTGACCAATACACTCCACTCTCTTCTCTTTAACTGACCAATATACTCCACTCTCTTCTCTTAATCTGACCAATACACTCCACTCTCTTCTCTTAATCTGATCAATACACTCCTCTCTCTTCTCTTAATTTGACCAATACACTCCACTCTTTTCTCTTAATCTGACCAATACACTCCACTCTCTTCTCTTTATCTTACCAATCCACTATTTTCCCTTAATCTTACCAATACACTCCACTCTCTTCTCTTTATCTAACCAATCCACTATTTTCTCTTAATCTGACCAATGCACTCCACTCTCTTCTCTTAATCTGACCAATACACTCCACTCTCTTCTCTTTATCTGACCAATACACTCCATTCTCTTCTCTTTATCTGATCAATCAACTATTTTCCCTTAATCTGACCAATTCACTCCACTCTCTTCTCTTAATCTGACCAATACACTCCACTCTCTTCTCTTTTTCTGACCAATCCACTATTTTCTCTTAATCTGACCAATACACTCCACTCTCTTCTCTTAATCTGACTAATACACTCCACTCTATTCTCTTAATCTGACCAATACACTCCACTCTCTTTTCTTAATCTGACCAATACAATCCACTCTCTTCTCTTAATCTGCCAATACACTCCACTCTCTTCTCTTAATCTGGCCAATACACTCCACTCTCTTCTCTTAATCTGACCAATATACTCTCTTCTCTCAATCTGACCAATACACTCCACTCTCTTCTCTTAATCTGACCAATCCACTCTCTTCTCTTAATCTGACCAATACACTCCACTCTCTTCTCTTAATCTGACCAATCCACTCTATTCTCTTAATCTGACCAATTCACTCTCTTCTCTTTATCTGACCAATACACTCCACTCTCTTCTCTTAATCTGACCAATACACTCCACTCTCTTCTCTTAATCTGACCATTCCACTATCTTCTCTTTATCTGGCCAATCCACTCCACTCTCTTCTATTCATCTGACCAATCCACTCTCTTCTCTTTATCTGACCAATCCACTCCACTCTCTTCTCTTAATCTGACCAACACACTCCACTCTCTTCTCTTAATCTGACCAGTCCTCTCCACTCTCTTCTCTTAATCTGACCAATACACTCTCTTCCCTTAATCTGACCAATCCAGTCCAGTCTCTTCTCTTAATCTGACCAATCCACTCCACTCTCTTCTCTTAATCTGACCAATCCACTCTCTTCTCTTAATCTGGCCAGTCCACTCCACTCCCTTCTCTTCTCTTAATCTGACCAATACACTCCACTCTCTTCTCTTAATCTGACCAATACACTCCACTCTCTTCTCTTAATCTGACCAATCCACTCTCTTCTCTTAATCTGACCAATCCACTCTCTTCTCTTAATCTGACCAATACACTCTCTTCTCTTAATCTGACCAATCCACTCTCTTCTCTTAATGTGACCAATACACTCCACTCTCTTCTCTTAATCTGACCAATACACTCCACTCTCTTCCCTTAATCTCACCAATCCACTCTCTTCTCTTTATCTGGCCAGTCCTCTCCACTCTCTTCTCTTAATCTGACCAATCCACTTTCTTCCCTTAATCTGGCCAGTCCACTCCACTCCCTTCTCTTCTCTTAATCTGACCAATACACTCCACTCTCTTCTCTTAATCTGACCAATACACTCCACTCTCTTCTCTTAATCTGACCAATCCACTCTCTTCTCTTAATCTGACCAATTCACTCTCTTCTCTTAATCTGACCAATACACTCTCTTCTCTTAATCTGACCAATCCACTCTCTTCTCTTAATGTGACCAATACACTCCACTCTCTTCTCTTAATCTGACCAATACACTCCACTCTCTTCCCTTAATCTCACCAATCCACTCTCTTCTCTTTATCTGGCCAGTCCTCTCCACTCTCTTCTCTTAATCTGACCAATCCACTTTCTTCCCTTAATCTGACCAATACACTCCACTATCTTCTCTTCATCTGGCCAATCCACTCCACTCTTTTCTCTTAATCTGACCAATCCACTCTCTTCTCTTTATCTGGCCAGTACACTCCACTCTCTTTTCTTAATCTGACCAATATACTCTCTTCTCTTAATCTGACCAATCCACTCCACTCTCTTCTCTTAATCTGACCAATCCAATCTCTTCTCTTAATCTGACCAATACACTCCACTCTCTTCTCTTAATCTGACCAATCCACTTTATTCTCTTAATCTGACCAATTCACTCTCTTCTCTTCATCTGGCCAATCCACTCCACTCTCTTCTCTTAATCTGACCAATCCACTCTCTTCTCTTTATCTGGCCAGTCCACTCCACTCCCTTCTCTTCTCTTAATCTGACCAATACACTCCACTCTCTTCTCTTAATATGACCAATACACTCCACTCTCTTCTCTTAATCTGACCAATCCACTCTCTTCTCTTAATCTGACCAATCCACTCTCTTCTCTTAATCTGACCAATACACTCCACTCTCTTCTCTTAATCTGACCAATCCACTCTATTCTCTTAATCTTACCAATCCACTCTCATCTCTCTATCTGACCAATACACTCCACTCTCTTCTCTTAATCTGACCAATACACTCCACTCTCTTCTCTTAATCTGACCAATCCACTCTCTTCTCTTGATCTGGCCAGTCCACTCCACTCTCTTCTCTTAATCTGACCAATACACTCCACTCTCTTCTCTTAATCTGACCAATCCACTCCACTCTCTTCTCTTAATCTGACCAATCCACTCCACTCTCTTCTCTTAATCTGACCAATACACTCCACTCTCTTCTCTTAATCTGACCAATACACTCCACTCTCTTCTCTTAATCTGACCAATACACTCCACTCTCTTCTCTTAATCTGACCAATACACTCCACTCTCTTCTCTTAATCTGACCAATACACTCCACTCTCTTATACTTTTACTTTTGATACTTAAGTATATTTTAGCAATAACATTTACTTTTGAAAGTTTAGTATATTTAAAACCACATTATTTGTAGTATTTTACTGGGTTACTTTCACTTTTACTTGAGTTATTTTCTAGGTATCTTTACTTTTACTCAAGTATGACAATTGGGTACTTTTTCCACCACTGGCTACGGTCACAAGACGCAGGCCTCCTTATTGTCCCTCGAATGTCTAAGCAAACAGCTGAAATCAGGGCTTTTTCCTATAGAGCTCCATTTTATGGAATGGTCTGCCTATGTGAGAGACACAGACTCGGCTCGACCTTTAAGTCTTTACTGAAGACTCATCTCTTCAGTAGGTCCTATGATTGAGTGTAGTCTGGCCCAGGGGTGCGAAGGTGACCAGCAAGGCACTGGAGTGACGAACCGCCCTTGCTGTCTCTGCCTGGCCGGCTCCCCTCTCTCCACTGGGATTCTCTGCCTCTGACCCTATTACGGGGGCTGAGTCACTGGCTTACTAGTGCTCTTCCATGCTGTCCCTAGGAGGGGTGCGTCACTTGAGTGGGTTGAGTCACTGACGTGATCTTCCTGTCCGGTTTTGCGCCCCCTCGGGCTCGTGCGGTGGAGGAGATCTTCATGGGTTATACTCAGTCTCAGGGTAGTAGGTTGGTGGTCTGTTGATATCCCTCTGGTGGTGTGGGGGCTGTGCTTTGGCAAAGTGGGTGGGGTTATATCCTGCCTGGTTGGCCCTGTCCGGGGGTATCGTCCGAGAGGGCCACAGTGTCCCCCGACCCCCTCTGTCTCAGCCTCCAGTATCTGTGCTGCTATAGTCTATGGGTCAGTCTGTCCTAGCTGGTCAAATTCTCCTGTCTTATCTGGTGTCCTGTGTGATCTTAAGTATGCTCCCTCTAATTATCCTATCTCTATCTCTATCTCTCTCTATCTCTATCTCTATCTCTATCTCTATCTCTATCTCTATCTCTATCTCTATCTCTATCTCTATCTCTATCTCTCTCTCTCTCTCTCTCTCTCTCTCTCTCTCTCTCTCTCTCTCTCTCTCTCTCTCTCTCTCTCTCTCTCTCTCTCTCTCTCCCCTCCTGTAGGACCTGAGCCCTAGGACCATGCCTCAGGACTACCTGGCCTGATGACTCCTGGCTGTCCCCGGTCCACCTTGTCGTGCTGCTGATCCAGTTTCAACGGTTCTGCCTGCGCCAACGAAACCCTGACCTGTTCACCAGATGTGCTACCATGTCCCGGACCTCCAGTTTACGACCCTCTCTCTTCCTCTCCCTCTCTCTCTCCCTCTCTACCGCACCTGCTGTCTCGACCTCTGAATGCTCGGCAATGATATGCCAACTGACATTTACTCCTGAGGTGCTGACCTGTTGCACCCTCTACAACCACTGTGATTATTATACGACCCTGCTGGTCATCTATGAATATTTGATCATCTTGAAGAATAATTTGGCCTTAATGGCCATGTACTCTTATAATCTCCACCTGGCACAGCCAGAAGAGGACTGGCCACCCCTCAGAGCCTGGTTCCTCTCTAGGTTTCTTCCTAGGTTTCTGCCTTTCTAGGGAGTTTTTCCTAGCCACAGTGCTTCTACATCTGCATTGCTTGCTGTTTGGGGTTTTAGGCTGAGTTTCTGTATAGCACTTTGTGACATCTGCTGATGTAAAAAGGGCTTTATATATCAAATAGATTTTTGATTTGATTTGAGTAGTAGTGTAGTAGTAGTAGTAGCAGAGAGGAGAGGAGAGAGGAGAGGGGAGGAGAGGGGGAGGAGAGAGCAGAGAGGAGAGAAGGAGAGGGGAGGGGGGAGGAGAGAGCAGAGAGGAGAGGAGAGAAGGAGAGGGGAGGAGAGGGGGGAGGACAGAGCAGAGAGGAGAGGAGGGAAGGAGAGGGGAGGGGAGGGGAGGAGAGAGGAGAGGGGAGGAGAGGGGGGAGGACAGAGCAGAGAGGAGAGGAGAGAGGACAGGGGAGGGGAGGGGGGAGGACAGAGCAGAGAGGAGAGGAGAGAGGAGAGGGGAGGGGAGGGGGGAGGACAGAGCAGAGAGGAGAGGAGGGAAGGAGAGGGGAGGGGAGGGGAGGGGAGGAGAGAGCAGAGAGGAGAGGAGAGAGGAGAGGGGAGGGGAGGGGGGAGGACAGAGCAGAGAGGAGAGGAGGGAAGGAGAGGGGAGGGGAGGGGAGGGGGGAGGACAGAGCAGAGAGGAGAGGAGAGAGGAGAGGGGAGGGGAGGGGGAGGACAGAGCAGAGAGGAGAGGAGGGAAGGAGAGGGGAGGGGAGGGGGGAGGAGAGAGCAGAGAGGAGAGAAGGAGAGGGGAGGGGAGGGGGAGGACAGAGCAGAGAGGAGAGGAGGGAAGGAGAGGGGAGGGGGGAGGAGAGAGCAGAGAGGAGAGGAGGGAAGGAGAGGGGAGGGGAGGGGAGGGGAGGGGGGAGGAGAGAGCAGAGAGGAGAGGAGAGAAGGAGAGGGGAGGGGAGGGGAGGGGGGAGGAGAGAGTAGAGAGGAGAGGAGAGAGGGGAGGGGGGAGGAGAGAGTAGAGAGGAGAGGAGAGGAGAGAAGGAGGGAGGGGGGTGGAGGAGAGAGTAGAGAGGTGAGGAGGGAAGGAGAGGGGAGGGGTGGAGGAGAGCGCAGAGAGGAGAGGAGGGAAGGAGAGGGGAGGAGAGAGCAGAGAGGAGAGGAGAGAATGAGAGGGAAGGGGAGGAGAGAGTAGAGAGGAGAGGAGAGGAGGGAATGGAAGGAGGGAGGGGGGTGGAGGAGAGAGTAGAGAGGAGAGCAGAGAGGAGAGGAGGAGAGGGGAGGGGGAGGAGAGAGCAGAGAGGAGAGGAGAGAGGAGGGAAGGAGAGGGGAGGGGTGGAGGAGAGGAGAGGAGAGAGGAGGGAAGGAGAGGGGAGGGGTGGAGGAGAGACAGGGCCGGTGATATAGGCGGGCCTTAGAGGGCCTAGCCTGCCCTACTGTACCTCATATTGAAATATCTATCATTTATTTGACCGAGACGTGCACCAACTGAAAGATGCAACAGAGCCTCTCTATCTCAGTATCTATAGACCATGTATCTGATGCTGTCTGGACAGTGAAACAGCACCTCTCTTTGGCAGAATGTGTAGATCACATATCTGATGCTGTCTGGACAGAGAAACAGCACCTCTCTGTCTCAGTATGTTTAGTCCATGTATCTGAGGCTATCTGTGCAGTGAAACAGCACCTCTTTGTCTCAGTATGTGTAGACCATGTGTCTGATGCTGTCTGGACATTCAAACAGCACCTCTCTGTCTCAGTATGTGTAGACCTTGTTTCTGATGCTGTCTGGACAGTGAAACAGCACCTCTTTGTCTCAGTATGTGTAGACCTTGTTTCTGATGCTGTCTGGACAGTGAAACAGCACCTCTTTGTCTCAGTATGTGTAGACCTTGTTTCTGATGCTGTCTGGACAGTGAAACAGCACCTCTTTGTCTCAGTATGTGTAGACCATGTGTCTGATCTGTCTGGACAGGGAATCAGCACCGTGTTGGCCTATAGACTATCTCTGAGTTCTATGGTAGTTATAGTCCTACTGCTGTGTTGACCTATAGACTATCTCTGAGTTCTATGGTAGTTATAGTCCTACTGCTGTGTTGGTCTATAGACTATCTCTGAGTTCTATGGTAGTTATAGTCCTACTGCTGTGTTGGTCTATAGACTATCTCTGAGTTCTATGGTAGTTATAGTCCTACTGCTGTGTTGACCTATAGACTATCTCTGAGTTCTATGGTAGTTATAGTCCTACTGCTGTGTTGGTCTATAGACTATCTCTGAGTTCTATGGTAGTTATAGTCCTACTGCTGTGTTGGTCTATAGACTATCTCTGAGTTCTATGGTAGTTATAGTCCTACTGCTGTGTTGACCTATAGACTATCTCTGAGTTCTATGGTAGTTATAGTCCTACTGCTGTATTGGTCTATAGACTATCTCTGAGTTCTATGGTAGTTATAGTCCTACTGCTGTGTTGGTCTATAGACTATCTCTGAGTTCTATGGTAGTTATAGTCCTACTGCTGTGTTGGTCTATAGACTATCTCTGAGTTCTATGGTAGTTATAGTCCTACTGCTGTGTTGGTCTATAGACTATCTCTGAGTTCTATGGTAGTTATAGTCCTACTGCTGTATTGGTCTATAGACTATCTCTGAGTTCTATGGTAGTTATAGTCCTACTGCTGTGTTGGTCTATAGACTATCTCTGAGTTCTATGGTAGTTATAGTCCTACTGCTGTATTGGTCTATAGACTATCTCTGAGTTCTATGGTAGTTATAGTCCTACTGCTGTATTGGTCTATAGACTATCTCTGAGTTCTATGGTAGTTATAGTCCTACTGCTGTGTTGGTCTATAGACTATCTCTGAGTTCTATGCTCTCATTTCTTTAGCCACCAATGGATCACAGTGTATCAATGTGTCCATATGACAGAGGCGAGTGCTCTCGCCATAGTTTCATGTTAACTTTTCAATTTTTATAATTTTACTTCAGATTTGTATGATTAACCACATGACAATGATGAAACTAAAACGTTATTATTGAAATGAAACTGTTCCACCAAAATGTGCATCTAAAAATAATAATAACTGGAACGCAGATTGGTAGAAATGAATAAAAAAAAAAAAAGTTAGCTTCCAAAAACTTGAAACTCAGGATCTGCCTCTGGTGTTTATTGTTACACACAAGCACACATAGGAGGTCCCGTGAAAAGACATGCCCACCTATGGAAATCAAAGGCCCGTCCAACTGATTCGTTCTGGTGCCGGGTCTGGATCAACAACATTCTAGTGACTCCACAATACTAACATAATTGACAGAGTGAAAAGAAGGAAGCCTGTACGGAATACAAATATTCCAGAACATGCATCCTGTTTGCAACAAGGCACTAAATTAATACTGCAAAGAAGTGTCAAACTTCTTGTCCCGAATACAAAGTGTTTTTTGGGGGGCAAATCCAATCCAACACATTACTGAGTACCACTCTCCATATGTTCAAGCATAATGGTGGCTGCATCATGTTATAGGTATGCATGTTATTGTTAAGGACTGGGGAGTTTTTCAGGATAAAAACAAATTGAATGGAGCTAAGCGCAGGTAAAATCCTAGAGGAAAACCTGGTTCAGTCTGCTTTCCACCAGACACTGAGAGATGAATTCACCTTTCAGCAGGACAATAACCTAAAACACAAGGCCAAATCTACACTGGAGTTGCTTACCAAGAAGACAGTTAATGTTCCTGATCTGCTTGAAAATCTATGGCAAGACCTGAAAATGATTGTCTAGCAATGATCAACAACCAATTTGACAGAGCTTGAATAATTTTTGTAAAGGATCATGGGCAAATGTTGCACAATCCAGGTGTGGAAAGCTCTTAGAGACTTACCCAGAAAGATTCACAGCTGTAATCGCTGCCAAAGGTGATTCTAACATGTATTGACTCAGGGGGTTGAATACCTATGTAATGAAGATACTGTATACAGTATTAGTATTTCTTTTGTCATGAATTTTTTACATGTTAGAATTTTCCTTCCACTTTGACATAAGAGTATTTTGTGTAGATCGTTGACAAAAAAATTACAACTAAATCCATTTTAGTCCCACATTGTAACACAACGAAATGTGGGAAAAGTCCAGGGTACTATCTGGGTCCAGGGTACTATCTGGGTACCAGGGTACTATCTGGGTCCAGGGTACTATCTGGGTACTAGGGTACTATCTGGGTACTAGGGTACTATCTGGGTACCAGGGTACTATCTGGGTACTAGGGTACTATCTGGGTACCAGGGTACTATCTGGGTACCAGGGTACTATCTGGGTACCAGGGTACTATCTGGGTACCAGGGTACTATCTGGGTACCAGGGTACTATCTGGGTCCAGGGTACTATCTGGGTCCAGGGTACTATCTGAAGGTCCTCAGAGCTAGAACCCTAACCCCCCAGAGCCCGACCTGAGCAGGGCCCGTTTTTCAGGACCTCTCAGTTCCTCTTTTGTATTTGTATTTATTATGGATCCACATTAGTTCCTGCCAAGGCAGCAGCTACTCTTCCTGGGGTACAGCAAAATTAAGGCAGTTCATACAATTTTAAAAACATTACAATACATTCACAGATTTCACAACACACTGTGTGCCCTCAGGCCCCTACTCCACCACTACCACATATCTACAATACAAAATCCATGTGTACGTGTGTGTATAGTGCGTATGTTATCGTGTGTGTGTATGCATGTGTCAGTGACTATGTTTGTGTTTGTGTTCCTTCACAGTCCCCGCTGTTCCATAAAGTGTATTTATATCTGTTTTTCTTTTATCTGATTATACTGCTTGCATCAGTTACTTGATGTGGAATGGAGTTCCATGTAGTCATGGCTCTATGTAGTACTGTGCGCCTCCCATAGTCTGTTCTGGACTTGGGGACTGTGAAGAGACCTCTGGTGGCATGTCTTGTGGGGTATGCATGGGTGTCCGAGCTGTGTGCCGGTAGTTCAAACAGACAGCTCGGTGCACCCAACATGTCAATACCTCTCACAAATACAAGTAGTGATGAAGTCAATCTCGCCTCCACTTTGAGCCAGGAGAGATTGACATGCATATTATTAATGTTAGCTCTCTGTGTACATCCAAGGGCCAGCCGTGCTGCCCTGTTCTGAGCCAATTGCAATTTTCCTAAGTCCCATTTTGTGGCACCTGACCACACGACTGAACAGTAGTCCAGGTGTGACAAAACTAGGGCCTGTAGGACCTGCCCTGTTGATAGGCCTCTTTAAAGGCCCAGTGCAGTCAAAAATGTGATTTTCCTGTGTTTTATATATATTTCCACACTATGAGGTTGGAATAATACTGTGATAATGATGATAATGCCCTTTTAGTGTAAGAGCTGTTTGAAAAGACCACCTGAAATTTCAGAATGTTTAAGTGAATGTGTTAATTGACCAATAAGAAATGGAGATCCAAAACTCTCTGCCAATAACAGCTAGTTTTCAGGTTTCCCCTCCCCACTCACACCACTCCCAGACAGTCTTAGCAAAATTATTGCTTGAGCTAGGAAGCTATTTTTGTTTCTTTTTGACCATTTTGATTGAAAACAATCACAGTAAGGTACTTAATTGTTACCCAGAAATGATTTGATATTGAGATAAAAACTGCTGCATTGGGCCTTTAATCAACCGAATCATTTCATCTTCCATTCTGAGAAGCAGAAGGAGTATACACTTGGGAGGGAAGCAAAACTCAGAACCAATCGGGAGAGGAGATTGTGCCACTCCTGGACATATCAACTCTCCAAAGAGCCACTCCAAACTTCTGCCCGGGCAAAAGCTACAAACAAAATGATACAATTTCCTTTTCATATTTCAATTGTTTGTCTATTTCAATCCCACGTGTACTGTTCTGCCTGTCGTAGCCAGTGATTCAATGCCTATCAAAACAGCAATGTATTTGTAGAGCCTTGAAACAAGCCTGAGCCAGGGACACAAAGGGATAGTCTGGGATTTTGGCAATGAGTCCCTTTATCTACTTCCCCAGAGTCAGATGAACTTGTGGATCCCATTGTTATGTCTCTGCGTTCAGTTTGAAGGAAATTGAAGGAAAATATACGCGTTTTGGAACTCTTCTCTGATGAGATGCATTCCAAAAACGTATCTTGGGAAAAGAAACATGAGCAAAATGTTGAATATGTTTCCTCCATATCTCCATCCTCCTTGAGCGAGAATCTGTTGAAGCAGTAATGTAAAGATAAAGAGCCAAGACACTGGAGCCCCGGTTCTGCCCACAGCTCTGCTTTGAGGCTGACCATTCAGGTACAATGTAAAGAGAAAGAGCCAAGACACTGGAGCCCCGGGCGATTAGGCCTGGCTCGCAGTTGGCGTTCCAATTTATCCCAAAGGTGTACGATGGGGTTGAGGTCAGGGCTCTGTGCAGGCCAGTCAAGTTCTTCCACACCGATATCGACAAACCATTTCTGTATGGATCTCGCTTTGTGCACGGGGTTATTGTCATGCTGAAAGGGCCTTCCCCAAACTGTTGCAACAAAGTTCAAATCAAATCAAATCACATTTTATTTGTCACATACACGTGTTTAGCAGATGTTATAGCAGGTGTAGCGAAATGCTTGTGCTTCTAGCTCCGACAGTGCAGTAATATCTCACAAGTAATATCTAACAATTTCACAACATATACCTAAAAACACACAAAACTAGTAAGGAATGGGATTTAAGAAAATATACATATATGGACAAGCAATGACAGAGCGGTATGGACTAAGATACAGTAGAATAGTATAGAATACAGTATATACATATGAGATGAGTAATGCAAGATATGTAAACATTATTAAAGTGACTAGTGTTCCATTTATTAAAGTGGCCAGTGATTTCAATAGGCAGCAGCAGCCTCTAGTGTGCTAGTGATGGCTATTTAACAGTCTGATGACCTTGAGATAGAAGCTGTTTTTCAGTCTTTCGGTCCCAGCTTTGATGCACCTGTACTGACCTCGCCTTCTGGATGATAGTGGGGTGAACAGGCAGTGGCTCGGGTGGTTGATGTCCTTGATGATCTTTTTGGCCTTCCTGTGACATCGGGTGCTGTATGTGTCTTGGAGGGCGCGTAGTTTGCCCCCGGTAATGCGTTCGGCAGACCGCACCACCCTCTGGAGAGCCCTGCGGTTGTGGGTGGTGCAGTTGCCGTACCAGGCAGTGATACTGCCCGACAGGATGCTCTCAATTGTGCATCTGTAAAAGTTTGTGAGGGTTTTAGGTGCTAAGCCGAATTTCTTCAGCCTCCTGAGGTTGAAGAGGCTCTGTTGCGCCTTCTTCACCACACTGTCTGCGTGAGTGGACCATTTCAGTTTGTCGGTGATGTGTATGCCAAGGAACTTTAAGCTTTCCACCTTCTCCACTGCGGTCCCGTCGATGTGGATAGGGGGGTGCACCCTCTGCTGTTTCCTGAAGTCCACAATCATCTCCTTTGTTTTGTTGATGTTGAGTGAGAGGTTATCTTCCTGGCACCACACTCCCAGAGCCCTCACCTCCTCCCTGTAGGCTGTCTCATCATTGTTGGTAATCAAGCCTACTATTGTTGTGTTGTCTGCAAACTTGATGATTGAGTTGGAGGCGTACATGGCCACACAGTCATGGGTGAACAGGGAGCACAGGAGGGGGCTGAACACGCACCCTTGTGGGGCCCCAGTGTTGAGGATCAGTGGAGATGTTGTTTCCTACCTTCACCACCTGGGGGCGGCCCGTTAGGAAGTCTAGGACCCAGTTGCACAGGGCGGGGTTCAGACCCTGGGCCTCAAGCTTAATGATGAGCTTGGAGGGTACTATGGTGTTGAATGCTGAGCTATAGTCAATGAACAGCATTCTTACATGGGTATTCCTCTTGTCCAGATGGGATAGGGCAGAGTGCAGAGTGATGGCGATTGCATTGTCTGTGGATCTATTGGGGCGGTAAGCAAATTGAAGTGGGTCTAGGGTGACAGATAAGGTAGAGGTGATATGATCTTTGACTAGTCTCTCAAAGCACTTCATGATGACAGAGGTGAGTGCTACAGGGCGATAGTCATTTAGTTCAGTTACCTTTGCTTTCTTGGGTACAGGAACAATGGTGGCCATCTTGAAGCATATGGGGACAGCAGACTGGGATAGGGAGAGATTGAATATATCCATAAACACACCAGCCAGCTGGTCTGCACAGAATCGTGGATGCACAGAATCGTGGATGCACAGAATCATCTAGAATGTCATTGTATGCTGTAGAGTTAAGATTTCCCTTCAATGGAACTAAGGGGCCTAGTCTGAACCATGATAAACAGACCATTAGTCCTCCTCCACCAAACTTTACAGTAGCCACTATGCATTTGGGCAGGTAGCGTTCTACTGGCATCCGCCAAACTCAGATTCGTCCGTTAGACTACCAGATGGTGAAGAGTGATTAATCACTCCAGAGAACACGTTTCCACTGCTCCAGAGTCCAATGGCGGCGAGCTTTACACCACTCTATGGTGATCTTAGGCTTGTGTGCGGCTGCTCGGCCATGGAAACCCATTTCATGAAGCTCCTGATGAACAGTTCTTGTGCTGATGTTGGAACTCGGTAGTGAGTGATGCAACCGAGGACAGACAATTTTTACGCGCTATGCGCTTCCTGTTGTGCTCGGCCTCCGACCGCAAGGCACTACAGAGGGTAGTGCGTATGGCCCAGTACATCACTGGGGCCAAGCTTCCTGCCATCCAGGACCTCTACACCAGGCGGTGTCAGAGGAGGGCCCTAAAAATTGTCAAAGACTCCAGCCACCCCAGTCATATACTGTTCTCTCTGATACCGCACTGCAAGCGGTACTGGAGCATCAAGTCTAGGCCCAAAAGGCTTCTAAACAGCTTCTTCCCCAAGCCATAAGACTCATGAACATCTTATCAAATGGCTACCTGGATATTTGCGTTGTCCCCCCCCCCCCCCCTCTTTTATGCTGCTGCTACTCTCTGTTTAGTATCTATCCATAGTCACTTTAATAACTCTACCTACATGTAGATATTACCTCAATTTCCTCGACTAACCTGTGCCCCCGCACATTGACTCGGTACCGTTACCCCGTTACATTTCATAACACTTTTCTCAACACATTTAGTGTGTTCCCTCAGGCCACTACTCTACTACCACATATCTACAATACAAAATCCATGTGTGTGTAGAGTGTGTGTCTTACCATGTTTATGTGTGTATGTGTGATGAGCTTGAAGGGCACCATGGTGTTGAACGCTGCGCTGTAGTCAATGAACAGCATTCTCACGTAGGTGTTCCTTTTGTACAGGTGGGAAAGGGCAGTGTGGAGTGCAATGGAGATTGTGTCATCTGTGGATCTGTTGGGGCTGTATGCGAATTGGAGTGGGTACAGGGTGTCTGGGATGATAGTGTTGATGCGTCCTGGTAATAGTGTTGATGGGTCCTGGAATATAGCCTCGCAATTGTTATTTTACTGCTGCTCTTTAATTATTATTATTTTTATTTTTCATCTTTCTTGAAACTGCATTGTTGGTTAAGGGCTTGTCTGTAAGCATTTCACTGTAAGGTCTACACCTGTTGTATTCGGCGCATGTGACAAATACAATTTGATTTGATTTGATTTGTGTGGCCTACCACTTCGTGGCTGAGTCGTTGTTGCTCCTAGACGTTTCCACCACAATAACAGCACTTACAGTTGACCGGGACAGCTCTAGCAGGGCAGAAATTTCACAAACTGACTTGTTGGAAAGGTGGCATCCTATGACGGTGCCACCTTGAAAGTCACTGAGCTCTTCAGTAAGGCTATTCTACTGCCAATGTTTGTCTGTGGAGATTGCATGGCTGTGTGCTCAATTATTTCGCCTGTCAGCAACGGGTGTGGCTGAAATAGCCAAATCCACTAATTTGAAGGGGGTGTCCACATTTGTATTTGTATTTATTATGGATCCACATTAGTTCCTGCCAAGGCAGCAGCTACTCTTCCTGGTGTCCAGCAAAATTAAGGCAGTTCATACAATTTTAAAAACATTACATTCACAGATTTCACAACACACTGTGTGCCCTCAGGCCCTTACTCCACCACTACCACAGTGTACGTGTGTGTATAGTGTGTATGTTATCATGTGTTTGTATGCATGTGTCTGTGCCTATGTTTGTGTTGCTTCACAGTCCCCACTGGTCCATAAGGTGTATTTTTACCTGTTTTTTAAATCTAATTTTACTACTAGCATCAGTTACTTGATGTGGAATAGAGTTCCATGTAGTCATGGCTCTATGTAGTACTGTGCGCCTCCCATAGTCTGTTCTGGACTTGGGGACTGTGAAGAGACCTCTGGTGGCATGTCTTGTGGGGTATGCATGGGTGACCGAGCTGTGCGCCAGTAGTTCAAACAGACAGCTCGGTGCACCCAACATGTCAACACCTCTCATAAATACAAGTAGTGATGAAGTCAATCTCTCCTCCACTTTGAGCCAGGAGAGATTGACATGCATATTATTAATATTAGCTCTCTGTGTACATCCAAGGGCCAGCCGTGCTGCCCTGTTCTGAGCCAATTGCAATTTTCCTAAGTCCCATTTTGTGGCACCTGACCACACGACTGAACAGTAGTCCAGGTGCGACAAAACTAGGGCCTGTAGGACCTGCCTTGTTGATAGTGTTGTTAAGAAGGCAGAGCAGCGCTTTATTATGGACAGACTTATCCCCATCTTAGCTACTGTTGTATCAATATGTTTTGAACATAACAATTTACAATCCAGGGTTACTCCAAGCAGTTTAGTCACCTCAACTTGCTCAATTTCAACATTATTTATTACAAGATGTAGTTGAGGTTTAGGGTTTTTTGAATGATTTGTCCCAAATACAATGCTTTTAGTTTTATAAATATTTAGGACTAACTTATTTTACATTTACATTTTAGTCATTTAGCAGACGCTCTTATCCAGAGCGACTTACAAATTGGTGCATTCACCTTATGATAGCCAGTGGGACAACCACTTTACAATCTTTTTTTTTTTTTTTTTTGGGGTGGGGTAAGGGGGGGTAGAAGGATTACTTTATCCTATCCCAGGTATTCCTTAAAGAGGTGGGGTTTCAAGTGTCTCCGGAAGGTGGTGAGTGACTCCGCTGTCCTGGCGTCGTGAGGGAGCTTGTTCCACCATTGGGGTGCCAGAGCAGCGAACAGTTTTGAATGGGCTGAGCGGGAACTGTGCTTCCGCAGAGGTAGGGGAGCCAGCAGGCCAGAGGTGGATGAACGTAGTGCCCTCGTTTGGGTGTAGGGACTGATCAGAGCCTGAAGGTACGGAGGTGCCGTTCCCCTCACAGCTCCGTAGGCAAGCACCATGGTCTTGTAGCAGATGCGAGCTTCAACTGGAAGCCAGTGGAGTGTGCGGAGGAGCGGGGTGACGTGAGAGAACTTGGGAAGGTCGAACACCAGACGGACTGTGGCGTTCTGGATGAGTTGTAGGGGTTTAATGGCACAGGCAGGGAGCCTAGCCAACAGTGAGTTGCAGTAATCCAGACGGGAGATGACAAGTGCCTGGATTAGAACCTGTGCCGCTTCCTGTGTAAGGCAGGGTCGTACTCTGCGAATGTTGTAGAGCATGAACCTACAGGATCGGGTCACCGCCTTGATGTTAGCGGAGAACGACAGGGTCTTGTCCAGGGTCACGCCAAGGCTCTTTGCACTCTGGGAGGAGGACACAACGGAGCTGTCAACCGTGATGGCGAGATCATGGAACGGGCAGTCCTTCCCCGGGAGGAAGAGCAGCTCCGTCTTGCCAAGGTTCAGCTTGAGGTGGTGATCCGTCATCCACACTGATATGTCTGCCAGAGATGCGATTCGCCACCTGGTTATCAGAAGGGGGAAAGGAGAAGATTAATTGTGTGTCGTCTGCGTAGCAATGATAGGAAAGGCCATGTGAGGATATGACAGAGCCAAGTGACTTGGTGTATAGCGAGAATAGGAGAGGGCCTAGAACTGAGCCCTGGGGGACACCAGTGGTGAGAGCACGTGGTGCGGAGAAAGATTCTCGCCACGTCACCTGGTAGGAGCGACCTGTCAGGTAGGACGCAATCCAAGAGTGAGCCGCGCCGGAGATGCCCAACTCGGAGAGGGTGGAGAGGAGGATCTGATGGTTCACAGTATCAAAGGCAGCAGACAGGTCTAGAAGGACAAGAGCAGAGGAGAGAGAGTTAGCTTTAGCAGTGCGGAGAGCCTCCGTGACA
The DNA here is from genome assembly GCF_964263955.1 of Coregonus lavaretus. Lineage (NCBI taxonomy): Eukaryota > Metazoa > Chordata > Actinopteri > Salmoniformes > Salmonidae > Coregonus > Coregonus lavaretus. The sequence goes on from NC_140004.1 coordinate 50,276,229, forward strand.
CAGAGAAGAGCAGTCTCAGTTGAATGACCAGTCTTGAAACCTGACTGGTTTGGATCACGAAGGTCATTCTGAGATAGATAGCAAGAGAGTTGGCTAAAGACGGCACGCTCAAGAGTTTTGGAGAGAAAAGAAAGAAGGGATACTGGTCTGTAGTTGTTGACATCGGAGGGATCGAGTGTAGGTTTTTTGAGAAGGGGTTCAACTCTCGCTCTCTTGAAGACAGAAGGGACATAGCCAGCGGTCAAGGATGAGTTGATGAGCGAGGTGAGGTAAGGGAGAAGTTATTCCTTGCCACCCACTCTGAAACTAACTGCAACTCTTTGTTAAGTGTTGCAGTCATTTCAGTCGCTGTAGTAGCTGACATGTATAGTGTTGAGTCATCTGCATACATAGACACTCTGGCTTTACTCAAAGCCAGTGGCATGTTGTTAGTAAAGATTGAAAAAGGTAAGGGGCCTAGACAGCTGCCCTGGGGAATTCCTGATTCTACCTGGATTATGTTGGAGAGGCTTCCGTTAAAGAACAACCTCTGTGTTCTGTTAGACAGGTAACTCTGTATCCACAATATAGCAGGTGGAGTAAAGCCATAACACATGTTTTTCCAGCAGCAGACTATGATCGATAATGTCAAAAGCTGCACCCACAATCTTTTTATCATCAAGTTCTCTCAGCCAATCATCTGTCATTTGTGTAAGTGCTGTGCTTGTTGAATGTCCTTCCCTATAAGCATGCTGAAAGTCTGTTGTCAATATGTTTACTGTAAAATAGCATTGTATTGGGTCCAAACTAAGAGTTGGTAACAGGCTGATTGGTCGGCTATTTGAGCCAGTAAAGGGGGCTTTACTATTCTTAGGTAGCAGAATTACTTTCACTTCCCTCCAGGCCTGGGGGCACACACATTCTAGTAGGCTTAAATTGAAGATATGGCAAAAAGGAGTGGCAATATCGTCCGCTATTAGCCTCAGTAATTTTCCATCCAAGTTATCAGACCCCGGTGGCTTGTCATTGTTGATAGACAACAATAATTTTTCACCTCTTCCACACTCACTTTCCGGAATTCAAAATTACAACGCTTGTCTTTCATAATTTGGTCAGATATATTTGGATGTGTAGTGTCAGCAATTGTTGCTGGCATGTCATGCCTAAGTTTGCTAATCTTGCCAATAAATAAATAATTTAAGTAGTTGGCAATATCAGTTGTTTTTGTGATGAATGAGCCATCTGATTCAATGAATAATGGAGCTGAGTTTGCCTTTTTGCCCAAAATGTCATTTAAGGTGCTCCAAAGCTTTTTACTATCATTCTTTATATAATTTCTTTGTTTCATTAAAAAAAAAAAAATGTTATAGTGTAGTTTCTTCTTCTTAATATTTGTTTCTGTTTAATCAAATTATTTCTCAATTTGCAGTACGTTTGCCAATCGGTTGTGGAGCCAGACCTATTGGCCATCTCTTTTGCTTCATCCCTCTCAACCATACAATGTTTCAATTCCTCATCAATCCACGGGGATTTAACAGTTTTTACAGTCATTTTCTTAATGGGTGCATGCTTATTAGTAACTGGAATAAGCAATTTCATAAATGTGTCAAGTGCAGTGTCTGTTTGCTCCTCATTACACACCACGGACCAACAAATATTCTTTACATCAACAACATAGAAATCTCTGCAGCAGTAGAAAATATATGATCAATACATGTTGTTGATTTCATTCCTGTACTGTTTGTAACTACCCTGGTAGGTTGACTGATAACCTGAACCAGGTTGCAGGCACTAGTTACAGTTTAAAGCTTTCTCTTGAGTGGGCAGCTTGATGAAAGCCAGTCAATATTTAAATCACCCAGAAAGTATACCTCTCTATTGATATCACATACATCATCAAGCATTTCAAACATGTTATCCAGATACTGACTGTTAGCACTTGGTGGTCTATATACAGTTGAAGTCGGAAGTTTACATACACCTTAGCCAAATACATTTAAACTCAGTTTTTGCTAGAGGTTGGGTTCCATAGCTGGACTGAAGACTAAAGGACAAACTATCTTGAGGTGCGGGCCGTTTCTTCCTGTATTGGACACAGACTGTTCATGTCCAGTTTCTGTCCAGGGGGGATTTGTAGGCTCAGCCCTAAACTATGTGCTCTCTGTCACCTCTGGGTCTGCATGGCAAATGGCCCAGGAACACAAGGAAAATACTCCCCCTGTTTAGAGGCCAACATGTCTCTCTCGCTCTCTCTCTCATACACACCCACACACACACACACACACACACAGCATACAGTGGACTGACTATTGGAATGTGTGACAGAATATTACTACTGCAGCCATGTGTGGTATCTATTTGAGACTTCTTGCCTGAAGAGAACACAGATAGATCCAAGATGGCGAGGTAGTGCAGTTGTTTTTTTGTTTTTTGTTGCACTACTTTGCTTTGTCTTGGCCAGGTCACAGTTGTAAATGAGAACCTGTTCTCAACTGGTTTACCTGGTTAAATAAAGGTGAAATAAAAAAAAAAAGAGTGGCCGTACAAGACAAGCTGGGAAGATCATGCTGCCACGATACTGGTACATGCAAGGTTGGCTGTGCGAGGCCAGTGGGGTAGATCACGCTGACATTGGACTGTTACATGCACGGCTGGCAATATGAGGCCAGCTGGGTAGATTACGGTACATTTACATGCACGGCTGGCAACTGATTACGCCGCAACTGTACCTTTACATTTACATTATTAGGTACACCACCCCATTCACGAAAATGGTTTGCCCCTAAAGCAGGCAGACAAGTATCGAGGCATTCATTACAGGTCCCCTGTAGCTCAGTTGGTAGAGCATGGCGCTTGCAACGCCAGGGTTGTGGGTTCATTTCCCACGGGGGGCCAGTATGAAAATGTATGCACTCACTAACTGTAAGTGGCTCTGGATAAGAGCGTCTGCTAAATGACTCACTAACTGTAAGTCGCTCTGGATAAGAGCGTCTGCTAAATGACTCACTAACTGGAAGTGGCTCTGGATAAGAGCGTCTGCTAAATGACTCACTAACTGGAAGTGGCTCTGGATAAGAGCGTCTGGTAAATGACTCACTAACTGTAAGTGGCTCTGGATAAGAGCGTTCTGCTAAATGACTCACTAACTGTAAGTGGCTCTGGATAAGAGCGTCTGCTAAATGACTCACTAACTGTCTAAATGACTCCCTACTATAGTGGCTCTGGATAAGAGCGTCTGCTAAATGACTCACTAACTGTCTAAATGACTCACTAACTGTCTAAATGACTCCCTACTATAGTGGCTCTGGATAAGAGCGTCTGCTAAATGACTCCCTACTATAGTGGCTCTGGATAAGAGCGTCTGCTAAATGACTAAAATGTCATTCAATTACTGTTTGATTGAATGTTAGAATGGGCAAAGCGAGTGACCTAAGTGACGTTGAGCGGTATGATCATTGGTGCCAGGCATCTCAGAAACGGCCTCCTGGGCTTTTCAAGCAGGACAGTGTCTAGGGTTTACCGAGAATGGTGCGACAAACAAAAAACATCCAGTCAGCGGTAGTCCTATGGGCGAAAACAGCTTGTTTATGAGAGGTCGAAGGAGAATAACAAGAAAGGTGCAAGCTAACAGGCGGGCCACAACAGACAAATAACGGCACAGTACAACAGTGGTGTGCAGAACGGCAACTCGGAACGCACAACTCGTTGATCCTTGTCACGGATGGGATATTGTGTATATATATATATATATATATACACACCGGGTTCCACTACTAACAGCTAGAGAGGGGCACGCATGTTGAGTGGAAAAATATTGCCTGGTCCGATGAGTCCTGCTTCCTGTTGTGTCGTGCTACCGGCAGAGTCAGGATTTGGCTTAAGCAGCATGAGTCCATGGCCCCATCCTGCCTGGTGTCACGTTAGGTCCTTTGATACCAATTTAGTCCCGAAGAATTCAGGCTGTTCTGGAGGAAAAGGTGGATCCAACCCGGTACTCGATGAGTGTACCTAATAAATTGGCACCTAAGTGTATATGGATGCATGATCTCCATGGTAACTTGTATCTGTACAGCTTGACGTCTGTATGCAAAGGGATTTAATATTGTTTTTAGGAATTATGCCATATTTGAATTGGTCTCATCCCCTACACAAGCCTTTGGATGCTGTGACATTGTGTCTAGGTGATCAGGTTACTGTAACTTGGTATCATTTGATTGGTCTATGGTGTTTGGTTTTGGTTTGAAAAGGTCACGCCTTCAGATGATATAAATGGAATGAAATGCCTTTGTTCTGTCTCTTGTCCTGCTACGAACTCTACAGAAATACAGTTGAAGTCGGAAGTTTACATACACCTTAGCAAAATAAATTTAAACTCAGTTTTTCACAATTCCTGACATTTAATCCTAGTAAAACTTCCCTGTCTTAGGTCAGTTAGGATCACCACTTTATTTTAAGAATGTGAAATGTCAGAATAATAGTAGAGAGAATGATTTATTTCAGATTTCTTTCATCACGTTCCCAGTGGGTCAGACGTTTACATACACTCAATTAGTATTTGGTAGCATTGCCTTTAAATTGTTTAACTTGGGTCAAATGTTTCGGGTAGCCTTCCACAAGCTTCCCACAATAAGTTGGGTGAATTTTGGCCCATTCCTCCTGACAGAGCTGGTGTAACTGAGTCAGGTTTGTAGGCCTCCTTGCTCGCACACGCTTTTTCAGTTCTGCCCACAAATGTTCTATAGGATTGAGGTCAGGGCTTTGTGATGGCCACTCCAATACCTTGACTTTGTTGACCTTAAGCCAATTTGCCACAACTTTGGAAGTATGCTTGGGGTCACTGTCCATGTGGAAGACCCATTTGCGACCAAGCTTTAACTTCCTGACTGATGTCTTGAGATGTTGCTTCAATATATCCACATCATTTTCCTTCCTCATGATGCCATCTATTTTGTGAAGTGCACCAGTCCCTCCTGCAGCAAAGCACCCCCACAGCATGATGCTGCCACCCCCGTGCTTCGCGGTTGGGATGGTGTTCTTCGGCTTGCAAGCTACCCCTTTTTCCTCCAAACATAACGATGGTCATTATGGCCAAACAGTTCTATTTTTACTTCATCAGACCAGAGGACATTTCTCCAAAAATTACGATATTTGTCCCCATGTGCAGTTGCAAACCGTAGTCTGGCTTTTTTATGGCGGTTTTGGAGCAGTGGCTTCTTCCTTGCTGAGCGGCCTTTCAGGTTATGTCGATATAGGACTCGTTTTACTGTGGATATAGATACTTTTGTACCGGTTTCCTCCAGCGTCTTCACAAGGTCCTTTGCTGTTGTTCTGGAATTGATTTGCACTTTTCGCACCAAAGTACGTTCATCTCTAGGAGACAGAACGCGTCTCCTTCCTGAGCGGTATGACGGCTGCGTTGTCCCATGGTGTTTATACTTGCGTACTATTGTTTGTATAGATGAACGTGGTACCTTCAGGCATTTGGAAATTGCTCCCAAGGATGAACCAGACTTGTGGAGGTCTGCACATTTTTTTCTGAGGTCTTGGCTGATTTCTTTTGATTTTCCCATGATGTCAAGCAAAGAGGCACTGAGTTTGAAGGTAGGACTTGAAATACATCCACAGGTACACCTCCAATTGACTCAAATTATGTCAATTAGGCTATCAGAAGCTTCTAAAGCTATGACATCATTTTCTGGAATTTTCCAAGCTGTTTAAAGGCACAGTTAACTTAGTGTATGTAAACTTCTGACCCACTGGAATTGTGATACAGTGAATTTTATGTGAAATAATCTGTCTGTAAACAATTGTTGGAAAAATTACTTGTGTCATGCACAAAGTAGATGTCCTAACCGACTTGCCAAAACTATAGTTTGTTAACAAGAAATTTGTGGAGTGGTTGAAAAATGAGTTTTAATGACTCCAACCTAAATGTATTTAAACTTCCGACTTCAATTGTAGGTTATATGATCAATTCTAATTTCCCTTCTAGGCTTTGAAGCATCATGGTACTGGTACATGCACTGCTGGCCATATGAGGCCATCTGGGTAAATCATGCCGCCACGGTACTGGTACATGCACTGCTGGCCATATGAGGCCAGCGGGGTAGATCACCCGGCCACGGTACTGGTACATGCATGGCTGGCTGTACAAGGCCAGCTGGGTAAATGACACCGCCACCGTTCAGTTACATGTACGGCTGGCCACATGAGGCCAGCTGGGTAGAGTACACCACTGGAATACTGTGACACGTACAAATGGCCATATGAGGCCATCTGGGTAGATCATACTGCTACAATACAGTTACATGTACGGCTGGCCATATGAGGCCAGCTGGGTAGAGTACACCGCTGGAATACTGTGACACGTACGAGTGGCCATATGAGGCCATCTGGGTAGAGACAGTAACAATACGTTGTGAGAGGATTACCAGACAATTTCTCTTTCTGCGTCTACGGCGGGAAAATCTCTCTGTCATATTTGCAGTTCACAAGACGGAGCTGATTCCCCCACAGTTTTGCTCATTAACAGTTGGGATGTTGGATCATATGTGTTGTAGACTTCTATATGACATGATAAGACTTCTGTTGCACACCACACTTACCTGTTTCCTCCAGCATCTTCACAAGGTCCTTTGCTGTTGTTCTGGGATTGATTCTTGGAAGAAAAGCTGATGGAGTGAAACACCAGTATGACAGACATCAATGTCTATATAGGGACTCACGAAACCCAGAAAAAAATCTAATTTGGGGGGATTTTCATGAAATGTCATTCATAGAATGGTCCTTTGGAGGATGGATTGTTGACACAAAATGTCATAAATATGCAACTTTCATTAAATATTTCTCAATTATGCTTTTAGATACAAATGTCAAATATGTGTCAACAATCTGTCCTCCAAAGGACCATTCTATGAATCTTATAATATCATGAAAATCCCCCAAATCATGCTCTTTTTTTTGTCTGGGTTTTGTGAGGAATCACTCAATAGATTGTTTCCTCTGTGTTGTCTAAGAATCATTACATTTATTTCTGTGGATGAAGGAGTTTTTTATGAAGTAGTGCTACTCCGTTGTGTTGTTCATATCTCCAACATCTGACAGTCTGCTAAAAACAGCTGTGAAATGATCAGCGCCAGTGAATAATATTATATAAGCCAGCTACCATGGGTAGGCCTACATGTTTCCTCAATGTTGTATTTATTAGGGATCCCCATTAGCTGCTGCTCTTCCTGGGATTCAAACATGTTAAAGATGTCTGAAGGATAATTCTACAAGGTTATATTTTACATTTGTTCACACGATTCATGTAAACTATAAGTCCATGTTTTTCACCTAAGCAACTTTCCCGATAAGCCTATGAAGCCTGTCTTTTGACAATCAATCACATGTATTTATAAAGCCCCCTTTTTACATCAGCAGTTGTCCCAAAGTGCTTAACAGTAACCCAGCCTAGACCCCAAAGAGGTTTAGGAAAGCTAGTAATGCATCAGAATACCTATGAAATTGCATCAGTGTCCCGGGTAGAGGCCCAGCTTTCAGACCAGTCCACCAACGCAGGAAGAAAAGTACTACCAGGTGTAGGGTTGGGGATTTACTGTAATCCGTTACGTTACCAGCAAAAATATTGTAATCAGATTACAGATACTTCTGAAAAACGACATGATTACTTCTAGGATTTATTTTCAATGCAGAAAGGATGTTTCTGAGAAAAAAAAAATGTTTCACACCTTTATTTTTCTCAATGACATTCAAATCAGCATTGAAAAAAGGGGCAAGTTTAAGTTTGTCTGCCTGAGTGAATCTGACCACAAGTCAAGTTTGATGGACCATGGGAAAATATCAGGAACAGGCTTTTGTAAGCTACAGTCCAACCTATGTCTTCCAATGGTGCGACTGCTGTCGGTATCCAAAGATTATCCAACTTGAATAAGCGCTTGGAGGATGACAGCAGTGGTGTAGCCTACGGCAGTGGTGTACTGCAGTTTCGCGGGGCCCCCGCAAGGTCCGAGCATGTTTTATGTTCTATATTTAGAACATAAAACAACATTTATAAAGCAAACATTATCCCTTAGGTCTAGCACAACAAATACTTCAATTGTTTAAGCACATGTTGCAGAACAGTGATTTAAATATTTTTCTGAATATTGACAAAAACATATTGACTCCTATCAATGACAGAGTTGACAAACCCCTGACGGAGTTGACAACATATACTCAAAACAGACATATTTTTTCCTCTAAAAATTAAAGTTAAATATAAACATTTGTAAAATGTTGACAATTATTAATTTAGAAAATGCCTGATAAAAACATAACCTATCAGATCTTTCCGCTCTGATGGAGATGATATTTCACGGAGTAATGTTTCTTCTTCATTCAAGAGGTACCAATTTAGTTTTTCCTCAGTTGCATTATGACTCCTAATTAAATGTAACATATTTGATTATATCTTAATCTATCAGGCAGATTGAGTTGACAGTTTATGGTTGTGACCATGGTGATTCCAGTATTGTTTGTTTAAATATATCAAAAGTAGAGAACTTTCCAGATCATGAATGGTCTTGCTGCACTACATGTAATGAGGACATGAATAAGGGGTCCTTATGGTATAGCTGACCCTGTTAATTCCTGATTCATTTAGGATTTTAGACAAATCTGACGAGTTGACCAAATGTTCGGACACTTCTTTTAGGAATCACAGTTTTGAGATTAATATTTTTTTAAGTCTCAGAGGGCTATTGCAAGAAACTACATAACTTGGTATTTTATTAGGATCCCCATTAGCTGTTGCGAAAGTCACAGCAACTCTTCCTGGGGTCCACACAAAACATGAAACATGACATAATACAGAACATTAATAGACAAGAACAGCTCAAGGACAGAACTACATACATTTAAAAACAGCACACATAGCCTACATATCAATACATACACACAAAATATCTAGGTCAAATAGGGGAGAGGCGTTGTGCCGTGAGGTGTTGCTTTATCTGGTTTTTGAAAGCAGGTTTGCTGTTCACTTGAGCAGTATAAGATGGAAGGGAGTTCCATGCAATCATGGCTCTATATACAGTGGGGAAAAAAAGTATTTAGTCAGCCACCAATTGTGCAAGTTCTCCCACTTAAAAAGATGAGAGAGGCCTGTAATTTCCATCATAGGTACACGTCAACTATGACAGACAAATTGAGAAAGAAAAATCCAGAAAATAACATTGTAGGTAAAATCTCATTTTGTCTGTCATAGTTGACGTGTACCTATGATGAAAATTACAGGCCTCTCTCATCTTGTTAAGTGGGAGAACTTGCACAATTGGTGGCTGACTAAATACTTTTTTCCCCCACTGTAATACTGTATGCTTTCTTGAATTTGTTCTGGATTTGTGGACTATGAAAAGACCCCTGGTGGCATGTCTGGTGGGGTAAGTGTGTGTGTCAGAACTGTGCATAAGTTGACTATGCAAACGATTTGAAATGTTACACACATTAATGTATCTTATAAAAAGAAGAAGTGATGCAGTCAGTCTCTCCTCAACTCTTAGCCAAGAGAGACTGGCATGCATAGTATTTATTTTAGCCCTCTGATTACAATGAAGAGCAATACATGCCGCTCTGTTCTAGGCCAGCTGCAGCTTAACTAGGTCTTTCTTAGCAGCCCTTGACCACATGGCTGGACAATAATCAAGAAAATATCAAACTAGAGCCTGCAGGACTTGCTTTGTGGAGTTTGGTGTCAAAAAAGCAGAGCATCTCTTATTACGGACAGACCTCTCCCCATCTTTACAACCATTGAATCTATATGTTTTGACCATGACAGTTTACAATCTAAGTTAACACCAAGTAATTTAGCCTCCTCAACTTGTTAAACAGCCACACCATTCATTACCAGATTCAGCTGAGGTCTAGAGCTTAGGGAATGATTTGTACCAAATACAATGCTCTTAGTTTTAGAGATGTTCAGGACCAGTTTATTACTGGCCACCCATTCCAAGACAGACTGCAACTCCTTGTTAAGGGTTTCAGTGACTCCTTTAGCTGTGGCTGCTGACATGTATATGGTTGAATCATCAGCATACATGGACACACAGGCTTTGTTTAATGCTAGTGGCAGGTCATTGGTAAAAATAGAAAAAAGAAGAGGGCCTAGAGAGCTGCCCTGCGGTACACCACACTTTACATGTTTGGCATTAGAGAAGCTTCCATTAAAGAAAACCCTCTGAGTTCTATTAGATAGATAGCTCTGAATCCACGATATGGCAGAGATTGAAAAGCCATAAAACATACTGTACGTTTTCTTAACAACAGGTTATGGTCAATAATATCAAAGGCTACACTGAACTCCCACAATCTTCTTATTATCAATGTCTTCCAACCAATCATCAGTCATTTGTGTCAGTTCAGTACATAAGATCATTTTTCAGTTAGTATTCAGTAACTGGCAGTTAAAAAAAAAAAAAAAAACTTTTTGGGAGAGTTTGAAATTGGGATCCTTTACGGAGAAGAGCATTTCCAGCCATAGAGCAAACATGGAAATGAATAATATTGAAGGTACTTTGAAAATTCCCAAACAAATATTTTCCCTTATAAAATTCCCTTAAATGTACATTTTAAGTTCAAATAATGCAACAAAATGAAGTTTGCCTGCCGGACAAGGATTGTCCCGACTTTCAAAAATCTCTGAGCTAATTTCCTACTATTCTACACATTTTGCCACGAGGCTGAGAGAGCGTTTTGCAGTTTAAAGCTAATTTCCTGTAATTCTTACGGCATGTTCATATACTATCTGGGGGGCCGACCTCAGGCGGGGTGTGTGCTACGCAAGCGGACTATGGGCGATATGGATATCACTTAAGGTATCATTGATATATACATAGCCCATTGATGTGAATCACACTACTGCTCTCTCATTTAGCTATTTGCACCTTACGGATTGTGGTTGTTGTGGATGGCTGTTCACAAATGTATACAGTGCATTCGTAAAGTATTCAGACCCCTTGACTTTTTCCACATTTTGTTGCGTTACAGCCTTATTCTAAAATGGATTACATTATTTGTTTTCCTCATCAATCTACACACAATACCCCATAATGACGAAGTGAAAACTGGTTTTTAGAAATTGTAGCAAATGTATTAAAATTAAAAAACAGAAATACCTTTTTACATAAGTATGTTTTCTCCTATGTTTGTAAACATTGTAAATGTCAGCAAATGCTGTATAGCCTCATAACATGGTTAAAACAATCATTTCAATGTCATGGATGGTCAGTCCTTGCATCCGTAGCTCTGTTTATTAATCTGAGAGTGGTTACATTTCTCCCCGCCCATCCCTCAGCTTTTTACCAAAACAGAGGCAGGGTGTCAATTTGTTATGGTTTCAACTGTGGATTCACCCTTTAAACAGCTGCAAATGACAGAGATATCAAAGTGTCTCCAACAAAAACATAAACAATAGGCCTATAGCAGCAATATGGAATACATTTTCCACATGCAAATATCCATTTCTGGCCAGCTATGTCAACTCTAACATTGATTTATCCTGCAATAGATGTCATTCAATTGGTAATATTAATTTGTGTCTTCTTCTAATGCCTCTTAAGGGGAAAGTAATCTAAAAGTAACTAAAGAAATCAGATTATGTTACTGAGTTTGGGGTAATCCAAAAGTTACTTTACTGATGACAATGTTGGACAGGTAACTAGTAACTGTAACGGATTACATTTAGAAAGTAACCTAGCCAACCCTGACCATGTGGTTTTTCTCTCCGTCCTATTCAGGGTTTTTTCCGGTTCTCTCCTTTGGACAGAGTAAATGGATGACGTCACGGCAGGGTTGGTCCCTGGTTTATTAGGCGAGGCGGAGTGCCAGGTTGCAAGAGCTGCTTCACACAGCGCTCTGTGTCTGCTGCTAACAGAGGACAACACAAACATTCACTAACTTTAACTAAACGTTCATTCGTTTAAAAGTCAGTTTGACTTTTAAATTAGCACGATAATTGTTTGTCTTTTTGCTGAGGAGCGGATTGCTTGTTAACTCTACTTTTGGGTTAGTTGATATTTTCTTAGTATCGAAAAGAAACTATAAGACTCGATCGAGATGGTTGCCCTGTCACTGACGGTACTAGTAGGATTTATAGGAAGTCTGACTTCAGCCGACAAGGTAAGTGTCTTTCACTTTACCGTTATCTGGATGCTTTGTGTTTGTTAACGACCTTTGAGTTACAAAGTGTGGGAAGCAGAAGTTACAAAGTTGCCTCGAACTTCTAGCAGAACTTTAGCAGAACGGTGCGCCTCTCTAAGATATCTTGAGAAGTTAGTTCAGTGACAGAAAGTATGTCTGAAGTTTGATCTAAAGTCTGGAACTTCGTGACTCCACCTGGTCAGATCACACAATGAAGCATCGAATACGAGCTTCTGAAGTAAAATTGTCAGGAATTTAGATAGGCCTATAGATGTTATTTCTTACCTAAAATATCACAGGCAAATCTAGTTGAAACACCATGCATATTTTATAGAAAAACCTTTATTAAAATGTGAACCATTCATTTTGATTCTGATTAAATTAAAATATGTTTTCTCTCCCTCTTCAGGCTGACGCCATAGATAATGAAGGTACGACTTTGTTATTCTTTTTTACCTTTGATTTATTAATTAACTTTTTTTTTGCATTAATATTAATTAATTAACTTTACTAACTCATTTCTTATTTCTCATGGGTTTTTATTTTGTATTTTTCTGTTATACTGTTTTGATATTGAATACTGCAGTGTTGGGTAGGGTTTGCAAGTTAAGCATTTCACTGTACTGTAGTGCTAACTGTGCCACTAGAGATCCTGGTTCGAATCCAGGCTCTGTCGCAGCCGGCCACGACCGGGAGACTCATGGGCGGCGCACAATTGGCCTGCGTCGTCCAGGGTAGGGGAGGGAATGGCCGGCAGGGATGTAGCTCAGTTGATAGAGCATGGTGTTTGCAACGCCAGGGTTGCGGGTTCGATTCCCACGGGGGGCCAGTATAAAAAAAGATGTATTCACTAACTGTAAGTCGCTCTGGATAAGAGCGTCTGCTAAATGACTAAAATGTAAATGTAAATGTACTGGTGAATGTGACAAATCAAACTTGAAACTTGAACTTAACTCATATATGAAGAGCTGGTTTGTAAACAACAGCTGTAGTGTTATGCTCAACTTAATATGGTAACTAATGTCTACTCTGGGCAAGGTGGGAGGGGAGGAGGTGTGACTGTCTAGTCAGCCAAACACACTCACTTTCATTACATGACTGAGTCGCTTTAAAGGTTTTATTAGAAGGGGAAAACTGCTGTTGCTAGAATCCTTTACATCTGGTGCCACTCTGAGGTTAGGAAGCAGTGAGCTGCCACAATGTCCTGCAGGATCCCAAATACATGTCTGCTAAATGGCATGTTATCATATTATATTATTACATATCCTACTTCCCCATCCAATATCACCACAACATCCTACATCAGGTTCCCCTCTAGCTCTGGTCCAGGGTGCTAGCGCGTTCCTTTCCTATAAACTGTTTAGTAGAGGAACACACACTAATGCACCTGGACCAGAGCTACAGTTGAAGTCGGAGGTTTACATACACCTTAGCCTAATACATTTAAACTCAGTTTTTCACAATTCAATTCAAATCAAATCAAATTTTATTGGCCACATGCGCTGAATACAACAGGTGCAGACATTACAGTGAAATGCTTACTTTAATCCTAGTAAAAATTCCCTGGCTTAGGTCAGTTAGGATCACCACTTTATTTTAAGAAAGAAATGTCAGAATAATAGTAGAGAGAATGATTTATTTCAGCTTTTATTTCTTTCATCACATTCCCAGTGGGTCATACATTTCGGGTAGCCTTCCACAAGCTTCCCACAACAATTCTAGCCCATTCCTCCTGACAGAGCTGGTGTAACTGAGTCAGGTTTGTAGGCCTCCTTGCTCGCACATGCTTTTTCAGTTCTGCCCACACATTTTCTATAGGATTGAGGTCAGGGCTTTGTGATGGCCACTCCAATACCTTGACTTTGTTGTCCTTAAGCCATTTTGCCACAACTTTGGAAGTATGCTTGGGGTCATTGTCCATGTGGAAGACCAATTTGCGACCAAGCTTTAACGTCCTGACTGATGTCTTGAGATGTTGCCTCAATATATCCACATAATTTTCCTTCCTCATGATGCCATCTATTTTCTGAAGTGCACCAGTCCCTCCCGCAGCAAAGCACCCCCATGATGCTGCCACCCCCTGTGCTTCACGGTTGGGATGGTGTTCTTCAGCTTGCAAGCCCCCCTTTTTCCTCCAAACATAACGATGGTCATTATGGCCAAACAGTTCTATTTTTATTTCATCAGTCCAGAGGACATTTCTCCAAAAATACGATCTTTGTACCCATGTGCAGTTGCAAACCGTAGTCTGGCTTTTTTATGGCGGTTTTGGAGCAGTGGCTTCTTCCTTGCTGAGCGGCCTTTCAGGTTATGTCGATATAGGACTCGTTTTACTGTAGATATAGATACTTTTGTTCCGGTTTCGTCCAGCATCTTCACAAGGTCCTTTGCTGTTGTTCTGGGATTGATTTGCACTTTTCGCACCAATGTACGTTCATCTCTAGGAGACAGAATGCGTCTCCTTCCTGAGCGGTATGACGGCTGCGTTGTCCCATGGTGTTTATACTTGCGTACTATTGTTTGTATAGATGAACGTGGTACCTTCAGGCGTTTGGAAATTGCTCCCAAGGATGAACCAGACTTGTGGAGGTCAACAATTTCTTTTCTGAGGTCTTGGCTGATTTCTATTGATTTTCCCATGATGTCAACAAAAGAGGCACTGAGTTTGAAGGTAGGCGTTGAAATACATCCACAGGTACACCTCCAATTGACTCAAATTATGTCAATTAGCCTATCAGAAGGTTCTAAAGCCATGACATCATTTTCTGGAATTTTCCAAGCTGTTTAAAGGCATAGTCAACTTAGTGTATGTAAACTTCTGACCAACTGGAATTGTGATACAGTGAATTATAAGTGAAATAATCTGTCTGTAAACAATTGTTGGAAAAATTACTTGTGTCATGCACAAAGTAGATGTCCTAACCGACTTGCCAAAATTATAGTTTGTTAACAAGAAATGTGTGGAGTGGTTGAAAAACGAGTTTTAATGACTCCAACCTAAGTGTATGTAAACTTCCGACTTCAACTGTTTATAGTAACCAAAAAAGTGTGCATTTCAATTAACAGGTGTGCCTTGTTAAAAGTTAATTTCGTGGAATTTCTTTCCTTCTTAATGGGTTTGAGCCAATTAGTTGTATTGTGACAAGATAGGATATACAGAGGATAGCCCTATTTGGTAAAGGATCAAGTCCATATTATGGCAAGAACAGCTCAAATAAGCAAAGAGAAACGACAGTCCATCATTACTTTAAGACATGAAGGTCAGTCAATACAGAATATGTATATTTTTTTGCTTTAGGTTATAGTGTTAATATTATTACAGTGTTATAGTGTTACAGTGCTTTAGGTTATAGTGTTAATATTATTACAGTGCTATAGTGTTACAGTGCTTTAGGTTATAGTGTTAATATTATTACAGTGTTATAGTGTTACAGTGCTTTAGGTTATAGTGTTAATATTATTACAGTGCTATAGTGTTACAGTGCTTTAGGTTATAGTGTTAATATTATTACAGTGCTATAGTGTTACAGTGCTTTAGGTTATAGTGTTAATATTATTACAGTGCTATAGTGTTACAGTGCTTTAGGTTATAGTGTTAATATTATTACAGTGCTATAGTGTTACAGTGCTTTAGGTTATAGTGTTAATATTATTACAGTGCTATAGTGTTACAGTGCTTTAGGTTATAGTGTTAATATTATTACAGTGCTATAGTGTTACAGTGCTTTAGGTTATAGTGTTAATATTATTACAGTGCTATAGTGTTACAGTGCTTTAGGTTATAGTGTTAATATTATTACAGTGCTATAGTGTTACAGTGCTTTAGGTTATAGCGTTAATATTATTACAGTGCTATAGTGTTACAGTGCTTTAGGTTATAGTGTTAATATTATTACAGTGCTATAGTGTTACAGTGCTTTAGGTTATAGTGTTAATATTATTACAGTGCTATAGTGTTACAGTGCTTTAGGTTATAGTGTTAATATTATTACAGTGCTATAGTGTTACAGTGCTTTAGGTTATAGTGTTAATATTATTACAGTGCTATAGTGTTACAGTGCTTTAGGTTATAGTGTTAATATTATTACAGTGCTATAGTGTTACAGTGCTTTAGGTTATAGTGTTACAGTGCTTTAGGTTATAGTGTTAATATTATTACAGTGCTATAGTGTTACAGTGCTTTAGGTTATAGTGTTAATATTATTACAGTGCTATAGTGTTACAGTGCTTTAGGTTATAGTGTTAATATTATTACAGTGCTATAGTGTTACAGTGCTTTAGGTTATAGTGTTAATATTATTACAGTGCTATAGTGTTACAGTGCTTTAGGTTATAGTGTTAATATTATTACAGTGCTATAGTGTTACAGTGCTTTAGGTTATAGTGTTACAGTGCTTTAGGTTATAGTGTTAATATTATTACAGTGCTATAGTGTTACAGTGCTTTAGGTTATAGTGTTAATATTATTACAGTGCTATAGTGTTACAGTGCTTTAGGTTATAGTGTTACAGTGCTTTAGGTTATAGCGTTAATATTATTACAGTGCTATAGTGTTACAGTGCTTTAGGTTATAGTGTTAATATTATTACAGTGCTATAGTGTTACAGTGCTTTAGGTTATAGTGTTAATATTATTACAGTGCTATAGTGTTACAGTGCTTTAGGTTATAGTGTTAATATTATTACAGTGCTATAGTGTTACAGTGCTTTAGGTTATAGTGTTAATATTATTACAGTGCTATAGTGTTACAGTGCTTTAGGTTATAGTGTTAATATTATTACAGTGCTATAGTGTTACAGTGCTTTAGGTTATAGTGTTAATATTATTACAGTGCTATAGTGTTACAGTGCTTTAGGTTATAGTGTTAATATTATTACAGTGCTATAGTGTTACAGTGCTTTAGGTTATAGTGTTAATATTATTACAGTGTTATAGTGTTACAGTGCTTTAGGTTATAGTGTTAATATTATTACAGTGCTATAGTGTTACAGTGCTTTAGGTTATAGTGTTAATATTATTACAGTGCTATAGTGTTACAGTGCTTTAGGTTATAGCGTTAATATTATTACAGTGCTATAGTGTTAGTGCTTTAGGTTATAGTGTTAATATTATTACAGTGCTATAGTGTTACAGTGGTTTAGGTTATAGTGTTACAGTGCTTTAGGTTATAGTGTTAATATTATTACAGTGTTACAGTGCTTTAGGTTATAGTGTTAATATTATTACAGTGTTATAGTGTTACAGTGCTTTAGGTTATAGCGTTAATATTATTACAGTGCTATAGTGTTACAGTGCTTTAGGTTATAGTGTTAATATTATTACAGTGCTATAGTGTTACAGTGCTTTAGGTTATAGTGTTAATATTATTACAGTGCTATAGTGTTACAGTGATTTAGGTTATAGTGTTAATATTATTACAGTGCTATAGTGTTACAGTGCTTTAGGTTATAGCGTTAATATTATTACAGTGCTATAGTGTTACAGTGCTTTAGGTTATAGCATTAATATTATTACAGTGCTTTAGGTTATAGTGTTAATATTATTACAGTGCTATAGTGTTACAGTGCTTTAGGTTATAGCGTTAATATTATTACAGTGCTATAGTGTTACAGTGCTTTAGGTTATAGTGTTAATATTATTACAGTGCTATAGTGTTACAGTGCTTTAGGTTATAGTGTTACAGTGGTTTAGGTTATAGTGTTAATATTATTACAGTGCTATAGTGTTACAGTGCTTTAGGTTATAGTGTTAATATTATTACAGTGCTATAGTGTTACAGTGCTTTAGGTTATAGTGTTAATATTATTACAGTGCTATAGTGTTACAGTGCTTTATGTTATAGTGTTAATATTATTACAGTGCTATAGTGTTACAGTGCTTTAGGTTATAGTGTTAATATTATTACAGTGCTATAGTGTTACAGTGCTTTAGGTTATAGTGTTAATATTATTACAGTGCTATAGTGTTACAGTGCTTTAGGTTATAGTGTTAATATTATTACAGTGCTATAGTGTTACAGTGCTTTAGGTTATAGTGTTACAGTGCTTTAGGTTATAGCGTTAATATTATTACAGTGCTATAGTGTTAGTGCTTTAGGTTATAGTGTTAATATTATTAGTGCTATAGTGTTACAGTGCTTTAGGTTATAGTGTTAATATTATTACAGTGCTATAGTGTTACAGTGCTTTAGGTTATAGCGTTAATATTATTACAGTGCTATAGTGTTAGTGCTTTAGGTTATAGTGTTAATATTATTACAGTGCTATAGTGTTACAGTGGTTTAGGTTATAGTGTTAATATTATTACAGTGCTATAGTGTTACAGTGCTTTAGGTTATAGTGTTAATATTATTACAGTGCTATAGTGTTACAGTGCTTTAGGTTATAGTGTTAATATTATTACAGTGCTATAGTGTTACAGTGCTTTAGGTTATAGTGTTAAAATTATTACAGTGTTATAGTGTTACAGTGCTTTAGGTTATAGTGTTAATATTATTACAGTGCTATAGTGTTACAGTGCTTTAGGTTATAGTGTTAATATTATTACAGTGCTATAGTGTTACAGTGCTTTAGGTTATAGTGTTAATATTATTACAGTGCTATAGTGTTACAGTGCTTTAGGTTATAGTGTTAATATTATTACAGTGCTATAGTGTTACAGTGCTTTAGGTTATAGCGTTAATATTATTACAGTGCTATAGTGTTACAGTGCTTTAGGTTATAGTGTTAATATTATTACAGTGCTATAGTGTTACAGTGCTTTAGGTTATAGTGTTAATATTATTACAGTGCTATAGTGTTACAGTGCTTTAGGTTATAGTGTTAATATTATTACAGTGCTATAGTGTTACAGTGCTTTAGGTTATAGTGTTAATATTATTACAGTGCTATAGTGTTACAGTGCTTTAGGTTATAGTGTTAATATTATTACAGTGCTATAGTGTTACAGTGCTTTAGGTTATAGTGTTAATATTATTACAGTGCTATAGTGTTACAGTGCTTTAGGTTATAGTGTTAATATTATTACAGTGCTATAGTGTTACAGTGATTTAGGTTATAGTGTTAATATTATTACAGTGCTATAGTGTTACAGTGCTTTAGGTTATAGTGTTAATATTATTACAGTGCTATAGTGTTACAGTGCTTTAGGTTATAGCGTTAATATTATTACAGTGCTATAGTGTTACAGTGCTTTAGGTTATAGTGTTAATATTATTACAGTGCTATAGTGTTAGTGCTTTAGGTTATAGTGTTAATATTATTACAGTGCTATAGTGTTACAGTGCTTTAGGTTATAGTGTTAATATTATTACAGTGCTATAGTGTTACAGTGCTTTAGGTTATAGTGTTACAGTGCTTTAGGTTATAGCGTTAATATTATTACAGTGCTATAGTGTTACAGTGCTTTAGGTTATAGCGTTAATATTATTACAGTGCTATAGTGTTACAGTGCTTTAGGTTATAGTGTTAATATTATTACAGTGCTATAGTGTTACAGTGCTTTAGGTTATAGCGTTAATATTATTACAGTGCTATAGTGTTACAGTGCTTTAGGTTATAGTGTTAATATTATTACAGTGCTATAGTGTTACAGTGCTTTAGGTTATAGTGTTAATATTATTACAGTGCTATAGTGTTACAGTGCTTTAGGTTATAGTGTTAATATTATTACAGTGCTATAGTGTTACAGTGCTTTAGGTTATAGTGTTAATATTATTACAGTGCTATAGTGTTACAGTGCTTTAGGTTATAGTGTTAATATTATTACAGTGCTATAGTGTTACAGTGATTTAGGTTATAGTGTTAATATTATTACAGTGCTATAGTGTTACAGTGCTTTAGGTTATAGTGTTAATATTATTACAGTGCTATAGTGTTACAGTGCTTTATGTTATAGTGTTAATATTATTACAGTGCTATAGTGTTACAGTGCTTTAGGTTATAGTGTTAATATTATTACAGTGCTATAGTGTTACAGTGATTTAGGTTATAGTGTTAATATTATTACAGTGCTATAGTGTTACAGTGCTTTAGGTTATAGTGTTAATATTATTACAGTGCTATAGTGTTACAGTGCTTTAGGTTATAGTGTTAATATTATTACAGTGCTATAGTGTTACAGTGGTTTAGGTTATAGTGTTAATATTATTACAGTGTTACAGTGCTTTAGGTTATAGTGTTAATATTATTACAGTGCTATAGTGTTACAGTGCTTTAGGTTATAGTGTTAATATTATTACAGTGCTATAGTGTTACAGTGCTTTAGGTTATAGTGTTACAGTGCTTTAGGTTATAGTGTTAATATTATTACAGTGCTATAGTGTTACAGTGCTTTAGGTTATAGTGTTAATATTATTACAGTGCTATAGTGTTACAGTGCTTTAGGTTATAGTGTTACAGTGCTTTAGGTTATAGTGTTAATATTATTACAGTGCTATAGTGTTACAGTGCTTTAGGTTATAGTGTTACAGTGCTTTAGGTTATAGTGTTAATATTATTACAGTGCTATAGTGTTACAGTGCTTTAGGTTATAGTGTTAATATTATTACAGTGCTATAGTGTTACAGTGCTTTAGGTTATAGTGTTACAGTGCTTTAGGTTATAGCGTTAATATTATTACAGTGCTATAGTGTTACAGTGCTTTAGGTTATAGTGTTAATATTATTACAGTGCTATAGTGGTACAGTGCTTTAGGTTATAGTGTTAATATTATTACAGTGCTATAGTGTTACAGTGCTTTAGGTTATAGTGTTAATATTATTACAGTGCTATAGTGTTACAGTGCTTTAGGTTATAGTGTTAATATTATTACAGTGCTATAGTGTTACAATGCTTTAGGTTATAGTGTTAATATTATTACAGTGCTATAGTGTTACAGTGCTTTAGGTTATAGTGTTAATATTATTACAGTGCTATAGTGTTACAGTGCTTTAGGTTATAGTGTTAATATTATTACAGTGCTATAGTGTTACAGTGCTTTAGGTTATAGTGTTACTATTATTACAGTGCTTTAGGTTATAGTGTTACAGTGCTTTAGGTTATAGTGTTACAGTGCTTTAGGTTATAGTGTTAATATTATTACAGTGCTTTAGGTTATAGCGTTAATATTATTACAGTGCTTTAGGTTATAGTGTTAATATTATTACAGTGCTATAGTGTTACAGTGCTTTAGGTTATAGTGTTAATATTATTACAGTGCTATAGTGTTACAGTGCTTTAGGTTATAGTGTTAATATTATTACAGTGCTATAGTGTTACAGTGCTTTAGGTTATAGTGTTAATATTATTACAGTGCTATAGTGTTACAGTGCTTTAGGTTATAGTGTTAATATTATTACAGTGCTATAGTGTTACAGTGCTTTAGGTTATAGTGTTAATATTATTACAGTGCTATAGTGTTACAGTGCTTTAGGTTATAGCGTTAATATTATTACAGTGCTTTAGGTTATAGTGTTAATATTATTACAGTGCTTTAGGTTATAGCGTTAATATTATTACAGTGCTTTAGGTTATAGTGTTAATATTATTACACTGCTATAGTGTTACAGTGCTTTAGGTTATAGTGTTAATATTATTACAGTGCTATAGTGTTACAGTGCTTTAGGTTATAGTGTTAATATTATTACAGTGCTATAGTGTTAGTGCTTTAGGTTATAGTGTTAATATTATTACAGTGCTATAGTGTTACAGTGCTTTAGGTTATAGTGTTAATATTATTACAGTGCTATAGTGTTACAGTGCTTTAGGTTATAGAGTTAATATTATTACAGTGCTATAGTGTTACAGTGCTTTAGGTTATAGAGTTAATATTATTACAGTGCTATAGTGTTAGTGCTTTAGGTTATAGTGTTAAAATTATTACAGTGGTATAGTGTTACAGTGGTTTAGGTTATAGTGTTAATATTATTACAGTGCTATAGGGTTACAGTGCTTTAGGGTATAGTGTTAATATTATTACAGTGCTATAGTGTTACAGTGCTTTAGGTTATAGTGTTAATATTATTACAGTGCTATAGTGTTACAGTGCTTTAGGTTATAGTGTTAATATTATTACAGTGCTATAGTGTTACAGTGCTTTAGGTTATAGCGTTAATATTATTACAGTGCTATAGTGTTACAGTGCTTTAGGTTATAGTGTTAATATTATTACAGTGCTATAGTGTTAGTGCTTTAGGTTATAGTGTTAATATTATTACAGTGCTATAGTGTTACAGTGCTTTAGGTTATAGTGTTAATATTATTACAGTGCTATAGTGTTACAGTGCTTTAGGTTATAGCGTTAATATTATTACAGTGCTATAGTGTTACAGTGCTTTAGGTTATAGTGTTACAGTGCTTTAGGTTATAGCGTTAATATTATTACAGTGCTATAGTGTTACAGTGCTTTAGGTTATAGTGTAAATATTATTACAGTGCTATAGTGTTACAGTGCTTTAGGTTATAGTGTTAATATTATTACAGTGCTATAGTGTTACAGTGCTTTAGGTTATAGTGTTAATATTATTACAGTGCTATAGTGTTACAGTGCTTTAGGTTATAGTGTTAATATTATTACAGTGTTATAGTGTTACAGTGCTTTAGGTTATAGTGTTAATATTATTACAGTGCTATAGTGTTACAGTGCTTTAGGTTATAGTGTTAATATTATTACAGTGCTATAGTGTTACAGTGCTTTAGGTTATAGTGTTAATATTATTACAGTGTTATAGTGTTACAGTGCTTTAGGTTATAGTGTTAATATTTTTACAGTGTTATAGTGTTACAGTGCTTTAGGTTATAGTGTTAATATTATTACAGTGCTATAGTGTTACAGTGCTTTAGGTTATAGTGTTAATATTATTACAGTGCTATAGTGTTACAGTGCTTTAGGTTATAGCGTTAATATTATTACAGTGCTATAGTGTTACAGTGCTTTAGGTTATAGTGTTACAGTGCTTTAGGTTATAGCGTTAATATTATTACAGTGCTATAGTGTTACAGTGCTTTAGGTTATAGTGTTAATATTATTACAGTGCTATAGTGTTACAGTGGTTTAGGTTATAGTGTTACAGTGGTTTAGGTTACAGTGTTAATGCTATTACAGTGTGCATTACATCTCAATACTCACCAATGAATCGAGTGCTAATTCTGACTTGTCATTGACCTGGGACCTAATGACTGTTAAGTACAGGCCTGGGCCTACCTAGCCTAACACACCAGGCCGACCACACTGCTCTGATGCAGTAGATCTACCACACTGATTACTGCAACCCAGAACCAAAGTAATGACTTGTTCCACACTGTTCTCATATTCTAACACAATATGATTCAGGATATACAGTGGTGTGGTGGGCGTGTCCCAAATCTGTCTTGCCTACTACTTAGTCTGCAGTAGAGGAATGGGAGGTGCAGTAGAGGAATGGAAGATGCAGTAGAGGAATGGGAGGTGCAGTAGAGGAATGGAAGGTGCAGTAGAGGATTGGAAGGTGCAGTAGAGGAATGGGAGGTGCAGTAGAGGAATGGAAGGTGCAGTAGAGGAATGGAAGATGCAGTAGAGGAATGGAAGATGCAGTAGAGGAATGGAAGATGCAGTAGAGGGATGGAAGATGCAGTAGAGGAATGGAAGATGCAGTAGAGGAATGGAAGGTGCAGTAGAGGATTGGAAGGTGCAGTAGAGGAATGGGAGGTGCAGTAGAGGAATGGAAGGTGCAGTAGAGGAATGGAAGATGCAGTAGAGTAATGGAAGATGCAGTAGAGGAATGGAAGATGCAGTAGAGGGATGGAAGATGCAGTAGAGGAATGGAAGGTGCAGTAGAGGAATGGAAGGTGCAGTAGAG
Source organism: Coregonus lavaretus (assembly GCF_964263955.1). Lineage (NCBI taxonomy): Eukaryota > Metazoa > Chordata > Actinopteri > Salmoniformes > Salmonidae > Coregonus > Coregonus lavaretus. Next base: position 50,300,200 of record NC_140004.1, read on the forward strand.
GAATGGAAGGTGCAGTAGAGGAATGGAAGGTGCAGTAGAGGAATGGAAGATGCAGTAGAGGAATGGAAGGTGCAGTAGAGGAATGGGAGGTGCAGTAGAGGAATGGAAGGTGCAGTAGAGGAATGGAAGGTGCAGTAGAGGAATGGAAGGTGCAGTAGAGGAATGGAAGATGCAGTAGAGGAATGGAAGATGCAGTAGAGGAATGGAAGGTGCAGTAGAGGAATGGGAGGTGCAGTAGAGGAATGGAAGGTGCAGTAGAGGAATGGAAGATGCAGTAGAGGAATGGAAGATGCAGTAGAGGAATGGAAGGTGCAGTAGAGGAATGGAAGGTGCAGTAGAGGAATGGAAGGTGCAGTAGAGGAATGGAAGGTGCAGTAGAGGAATGGAAGATGCAGTAGAGGAATGGAAGGTGCAGTAGAGGAATGGAAGATGCAGTAGAGGAATGGAAGGTGCAGTAGAGGAATGGAAGGTGCAGTAGAGGAATGGGAGGTACAGTAGAGGAATGGGAGATGCAGTAGAGGAATGGAAGGTGCAGTAGAGGAATGGAAGGTGCAGTAGAGGAATGGAAGGTGCAGTAGAGGAATGGAAGGTGCAGTAGAGGAATGGAAGGTGCAGTAGAGGAATGGAAGGTGCAGTAGAGGAATGGAAGGTGCAGTAGAGGAATGGGAGGTGCAGTAGAGGAATGGGAGGTGCAGTAGAGGATTGGAAGGTGCAGTAGAGGATTGGAAGGTGCAGTAGAGGATTGGAAGGTGCAGTAGAGGAATGGAAGGTGCAGTAGAGGAATGGGAGGTGCAGTAGAGGAATGGGAGGTGCAGTAGAGGAATTCAGTGCTGAGGCAGAGGGCTCGTAGTGAGGACGACTGGCTGCTACTCTGAACTGTGTGTGGTGAGCTTTCTGGCACCCAGAGCTGCTGAGGCATCAAGTGGGTGCCAGACATTGTGAAGGAGGAGAAGTCCAGTAGCTATAAGATTCAGGCTGGTTCCCAGAGTAGCCTTCTACATGATCGTCACCAGACTCTTCATCAACCATCTCCCTGACCACCTTCCTCTGATCAAGCCATGAACTGTCCCTCTCCATCTTTGGAGAATGGATGCACTCAGACTTGGCCCCTATTGGTTGACCAACTATAGCTAGGCTACTCTATCGCTAGGCTACTCTATCGCTAGGCTACTCTATAGCTAGGCTACTCTATAGCTAGGCTACTCTATCGCTAGGCTACTCTATCGCTAGGCTACTCTATAGCTAGGCTACTCTATAGCTAGGCTACTCTATAGCTAGGCTACTCTATCGCTAGGCTACTCTATAGCTAGGCTACTCATGATGTGTTGCTGGGTTTTTCTTCTTTTGATGCGCTTTGAGATTATGAAAATCTAATCCATTATTATTATGCAAAATATGGTTTCTTTAGTTTAGTAGAGAAAACATCTCTGAAGGCTTTCAACTCCTGAAAAATATGAAAAGGATAGCTTTCAGCATGAAACATATTACATGTAAAGCCCTGTAATATGTATATCATCACACTTACAGCCATTGCATCATCAGAGCAGGACACATGCTGAACGTGGAACGAGAGAGAGCTCGGTTTGTTGTTTTGAAACTTTCTGAATAAATTGTTCCTTGAAATGCTAGCCAGGTTTTTATTTTTATATTTAACCTTTATTTATCTAAACACAGCCCGTGACGCGGTTAGCCCTTGTGTCTGTTTAAATCCCTGCTGTTTTCTATCGGCCCTGTAAGATGTGCTGTTAGCCTACGTTGCTACCAATGTTAGCCTACGCTTTTACCAATGTTAGCCTACGTTGCTACCAATGTTAGCCTACGTTGCTACCAATGTTAGCCTACGCTGCTACCAATGTTAGCCTACGCTGCTACCAATGTTAGCCTACGCTGCTACCAATGTTAGCCTATGTTGCTACCAATGTTAGCCTACGTTGCTACCAATGTTAGCCTACGTTGCTACCAATGTTAGCCTACGCTTTTACCAATGTTAGCCTACGCTGCTACCAATGTTAGCCTACGCTGCTACCAATGTTAGCTTACGCTGCTACCAATGTTAGCCTACGTTGCTACCATCATGCCTCCCAAAGTTAAAGAAGCCTGGAGTAATAGGGAGAGGACAGTGTTTCACTATCACAGGTGCATGATCTTTTATATCAATAAAAAGATGTCTACCAGCAATTGTTACAGCATTAGGAAAAGAACATCAAGAGCTTTGTCCAAATACTAATGGACTCAACTAACAGAAGAACGGCCGATCTGACCAGAGAGGTCCAGGACCTTAAGAACAGTTTGCAGTTCTCCCAGGGAGAGGTGATGTCCTGAAAGAGACTTGCAGCAAGATGACAACAAACTGGAAGTCCAAGTGAAATGACATCAGCACTTTCTTTGAATTGTTATTAACAATGGCTGGGAAAACAGACTATCTAGAGCAGGGGTGTCAAACTCATTTTAGCTCAGGGGCCACATGGAGGAAAATCTATTCCCAAGTGGGCCGGACCGGTAAAATCATGGTATATATATATAACTTAAAAACAACAACTTCAGATTGTTTTCTTTGTTTTAATACTATCAACATAAAACATAAAGCTGGAGCCTGAGGACAGTGTGTCCAAAATAGTACAAGCACAACATCACTATTAATCATAAAACACCTCAAGTTTATTTGAAAATTCTAAAGAAAAAGAACACAAACACAATGCCTCAGTGATTCACAGAACTGTTTCACAGATCACAGAACTATATCAGGGTGTCATTTCTCAGGCAGAAATGTAGATACAAATAATGAAATCCTGTTCCCCAAACAAGTGCAAGAACCACAGAGTCAAGAATAGGTTAAATATACAAATAAAATAAAATCAATTAAAAACAATAGCACATCAACATAAAAACATATAAACATAAAGCTGGAGCCTGAGGACAGTGTCCAAAAGCACAACATCACTATTAATCATAAAACACCTCAAGTTATTTGAAATTCTGAGGACAAACAACACACAAACACACAATGCCTCAGTGATTCATAGAAGTATATCACAGATCACAGAACTATATCAGGGTGTCTCATGCAGCACTTTAAGTGGGGTTGCATAGTTTATTTGACTCCTGATACCTGGCATCTTTTAGCTTTCACCAGCGCATCAAAATCAGGCATCACATCCTGAGTGGCAGCCAACTTCAGGATGTGATTCAAGTGCTTGTGCGTGAGCCTTGAGCGCAGCTTTGTTTTATTTATGCTCATTACAGAGAACTTGCTCACAAAGATATGTGGTTCCAAACATGCACAACAGTTTTGCAGCGAGGGCTGTCAAGTTGGGGTAACCTGGCAAGAGATTCTGATAAAATGTGTCCAAGCCAGCTGCAGCAAATTTGCCCTTCAAATCCGAGTCACACTGCAAGTCTATTATTTCAAGTTGGATGCTGATGGGCAGATCAGAGGGATTCACGGTGAATGGCGAACAAAAAAACGTTGAAGTCTTTCTCCAGTTCACCAAAAATCTGAAAGCGTTGCTCAAACTCCCTTAACAGTCCCGTTATTTTATCTTTGAACCGCTTCATGTCTGCCACATGTTGGGTCGCGCACACATTTTTCAGACAGGGGAAGTGAGCTGCATCACCACCGGCGAGTTGCGTCTCTCACAATGACAGCTTCAACTTGAAAGAACGTATGCTGTCATAATACTGCGTGGCAACTTTGTTGCGCCCTTGCAGCTGTTTGTTCAAGTTATTCAGGTGCTCTGTAACATCCACCATAAATGCAAGGTCCTGCATCCATTCTGCGGAATGAAATTCTAACACTGGTTTGCCCTTTTCTTCCATGAACTGTTCAATTTCTTCTCGTAAATCAAAGAAACGCCTCAGCACAGCACCTCGGCTTAACCATCTTACCTCAGTGTGGTATGGCAGGTCATAGATGTGGTCTTTCTCTCTGAGAAGGCTGTCAAACTGACGGTGATTCAGGCTTCTGGATCGGATGAAATTAACAGTTTGGATGACCACCTTCATGACGTTATCCATCTTTAATGACTTGCAACACAAAGCCTCCTGGTGCAAAATACAGTGAAAAGTCCAAAAATCACATCCTCCATTTGCAGATTGCACTTTCACTCTGAACTTTGTCACAACGCCTGCTTTTTTCCTGATCATTGAGGGCGCACCATCTGTAGCCAGGCTGACAGCGCGGGACCAGTCCACTCCGACCCTGTCCAGCGCGCCGACGAGTGCAGTGAAAATATCAGCTGCTGTCGTTGTATCTGTCATCGGCACCAACTCCACGAACTCCTCGGTGACGGTCAATGTGTCATCAACTCCGCGGATGAAAATGGCCAGTTGTGCAACATCTGTAATGTCCGTGCTTTCATCAATTGCAACCGAAAACGCAATAAATGACTTTACTTTTTGCTTCAACTGACTGTCCAAATCCACTGAAAGATCGGAAATCCTGTCTGCAACTGTGTTTCTTGTCAGGCTGATATTTGCAAAAGCCTGGTGCTTTTCAGGGCACACAATCTCTGCTGCCTTCATCATGCATGTTTTTACAAATTCACCCTCACTAAATGGTTTTGAAGCCACTGCGATTTCATTAGCAATGAGGTAGCTAGCACTGATGTCTCGGCTGTGAGTAAACACAGACTGCTGTTTCTTCAGACCCACCAACAGTTCATTCACCTTCTCTCTTCTCCGCTGTCCTTGAAAGTTGTCATATTTGTCGGCATGAAGACTCACATAGTGGCGACGAAGGTTATATTCTTTCAGCACTGCAACATGCTGTGAACACACCAAACATACAGCTTTCCCATTCAATTCCGTGAATAAATAGAAGGATGACAATTTTTCTTGGAACACTCTGCATCTACTTTTCTCTTTTTTGACAGAGACATATTGGGGCAATGAGGGTGCCAAATCACATAATGTTAAAAGTAGAAGCCGTAATAAATATCGCGGGCAAAACAAAGTAGCTCATCCGGACTGGCTGCACTTGCTTGACCTATTTGCTCTGCCCCGGTATAAACAGTTTGCTTGCTTAACACAATTGCTATTGCGCCATCCAGTGGACACAATTGGAACAGCAGTTTATTTTATTGAAAAATTGCAGCTCATTTTTATACTTTACAAAATCATCTCGCGGGCTGGATTAAACCCGTTTGCGGGCCTGATCCGGCCCGTGGGCCGGACGTTTGACACCCCTGATCTAGAGGGACATTCCAGGAGGAATAACATTGTTGTGGCATACCTGAGTCTCCACATGAGACCTGGATGGAGTCTGAGGAGAAAGTTTAAAAAATGATTCCCGAAAAGTTGCAGATGGATCATAGGCAGATTGAGATGTAGCATGCCCACAGGTCTGGAAAACCTGTAACCAGCCCAGGTGACAGACCCAGGCCGATAGTGGTCAGGTGACAGACCCAGGCCGATAGTGGTCAGGTGACAGACCCAGGCCGATAGTGGTCAGGTGACAGACCCAGGCCGATAGTGGTCAGGTGACAGACCCAGGCCGATAGTGGTCAGGTGACAGACCCAGGCCGATAGTGGTCAGGTGACAGACCCAGGCCGATAGTGGTCAGGTGACAGACCCAGGCCGATAGTGGTCAGGTGACAGACCCAGGCCGATAGTAATCACGTTCCTAAGGTTCAACCTGTAACCAGCCCAGGTGACAGACCCAGGCCGATAGTAATCACGTTCCTAAGGTTCAACCTGTAACCAGCCCAGGTGACAGACCCAGGCCGATAGTGGTCAGGTGACAGACCCAGGCCGATAGTAATCAAGTTCCTAAGGTTCAAGGACAAGATGGCTGTTCTGGAGAGAGCCAAGAACTTGAGAGGAACCAACATCTCCCTCAATGAGGACTTCTTGGAAGCTGTGTGCTAGAGGCAGAAATAACTTATCCCAGCTATAAAAGCTGCCAGAGAGCGTCAGGACATTGCTTACATCCAATGCGACAAGCTCATTGTCCACCCTCCCTCCCAAAAGCCTGGGAGGAGTGAGAGAGCCAAGCTTCAGCCCAACATCACATCACATATACACAAACGCATACACAAACACTCACAAGTGCCTGATCGCCTGACTATTAGCCAAACAATGTTTTTTTATTTTTATTTTACAAATGATTTTCTTCAGGAAAGTGCTAAGAATAGCGCATATTAATATATGTAGCCTTAGAAATAAGGTTCATGAAATCAATAACTTGGTAACATCGGATAACATTCATATACTGGCCATCTCAAAAACTCACTTAGATAATTCCTTTGATTATACAGCAGTAGAAATACAAGGATATAGCATCTATATAAAAGACAGGAATGCCTATAGGGGAGGTGTTGCTGTATAGGTTCACAGTCAAATTCCTGTAACGCCTAGACAAGATCTCATGTCAAATGTTGTTGAAGTGTTGTGTTTGCAAGTTCACCTGCCTCATCTTAAGCCTTTTCGTTTAGGGTGCTGCTGTAGGCCACCAAGTGCTAACAGTCAGTATTTGGATGATGTGTGTGCAATGCTTGATAGTGTGTATGTGATGTTAACAGAGAGGTCTATTTCCTGGGTGATCTGAACATTGACTGGTTAGCAGCTAGCTGTCCTTTCAAGAGGAAGCTTCGAACTGTGACTAATGCCTGTAATATGACCCAGGTTATCACTCAACCAGCTAGAGTGTATATCAATAGTGTTGATCTGTGACTAATGGCTGTAATATGACCCAGGTTATCACTCAACCAGCTAGAGTGTATACCAATAGTGTTGATCTGTGACTAATGGCTGTAATATGACCCAGGTTATCACTCAACCAGCTAGAGTGTATACCAATAGTGTTGATCTGTGACTAATGGCTGTAATATGACCCAGGTTATCACTCAACCAGCTAGAGTGTATACCAATAGTGTTGATCTGTGACTAATGGCTGTAATATGACCCAGGTTATCACTCAACCAGCTAGAGTGTATACCAATAGTGTTGATCTGTGACTAATGGCTGTAATATGACCCAGGTTATCACTCAACCAGCTAGAGTGTATACCAATAGTGTTGATCTGTGACTAATGGCTGTAATATGACCCAGGTTATCACTCAACCAGCTAGAGTGTATACCAATAGTGTTGATCTGTGACTAATGGCTGTAATATGACCCAGGTTATCACTCAACCAGCTAGAGTGTATACCAATAGTGTTGATCTGTGACTAATGGCTGTAATATGACCCAGGTTATCACTCAACCAGCTAGAGTGTATATCAATAGTGTTGATCTGTGACTAATGGCTGTAACATGACCCAGGTTATCACTCAACCAGCTAGAGTGTATATCAATAGTGTTGATCTGTGACTAATGCCTCTAATATGACCCAGGTTATCACTCAACCAACTAGAGTGTTTACCAATAGTGTTGATCTGTGACTAATGGCTGTAATATGACCCAGGTTATCACTCAACCAGCTAGAGTGTATACCAATAGTGTTGATCTGTGACTAATGGCTGTAATATGACCCAGGTTATCACTCAACCAGCTAGAGTGTATACCAATAGTGTTGATCTGTGACTAATGGCTGTAATATGACCCAGGTTATCACTCAACCAGCTAGAGTGTATACCAATAGTGTTGATCTGTGACTAATGGCTGTAATATGACCCAGGTTATCACTCAACCAGCTAGAGTGTATATCAATAGTGTTGATCTGTGACTAATGGCTGTAACATGACCCAGGTTATCACTCAACCAGCTAGAGTGTATACCAATAGTGTTGATCTGTGACTAATGGCTGTAACATGACCCAGGTTATCACTCAACCAGCTAGAGTGTATACCAATAGTGTTGATCTGTGACTAATGGCTGTAATATGACCCAGGTTATCACTCAACCAGCTAGAGTGTATATCAATAGTGTTGATCTGTGACTAATGGCTGTAACATGACCCAGGTTATCACTCAACCAGCTAGAGTGTATATCAATAGTGTTGATCTGTGACTAATGCCTCTAATATGACCCAGGTTATCACTCAACCAACTAGAGTGTTTACCAATAGTGTTGATCTGTGACTAATGGCTGTAATATGACCCAGGTTATCACTCAACCAGCTAGAGTGTATACCAATAGTGTTGATCTGTGACTAATGGCTGTAATATGACCCAGGTTATCACTCAACCAGCTAGAGTGTATACCAATAGTGTTGATCTGTGACTAATGGCTGTAATATGACCCAGGTTATCACTCAACCAACTAGAGTGTTTACCAATAGTGTTGATCTGTGACTAATGGCTGTAATATGACCCAGGTTATCACTCAACCAACTAGAGTGTTTACCAATAGTGTTGATCTGTGACTAATGGCTGTAACATGACCCAGGTTATCACTCAACCAGCTAGAGTGTATATCAATAGTGTTGATCTGTGACTAATGCCTCTAATATGACCCAGGTTATCACTCAACCAACTAGAGTGTTTACCAATAGTGTTGATCTGTGACTAATGGCTGTAATATGACCCAGGTTATCACTCAACCAACTAGAGTGTTTACCAATAGTGTTGATCTGTGACTAATGGCTGTAATATGACCCAGGTTATCACTCAACCAACTAGAGTGTTTACCAATAGTGTTGATCTGTGACTAATGGCTGTAACATGACCCAGGTTATCACTCAACCAGCTAGAGTGTATATCAATAGTGTTGATCTGTGACTAATGGCTGTAATATGACCCAGGTTATCACTCAACCAACTAGAGTGTTTACCAATAGTGTTGATCTGTGACTAATGGCTGTAACATGACCCAGGTTATCACTCAACCAGCTAGAGTGTATATCAATAGTGTTGATCTGTGACTAATGGCTGTAATATGACCCAGGTTATCACTCAACCAGCTAGAGTGTATATCAATAGTGTTGATCTGTGACTAATGGCTGTAATATGACCCAGGTTATCACTCAACCAGCTAGAGTGTATATCAATAGTGTTGATCTGTGACTAATGGCTGTAATATGACCCAGGTTATCACTCAACCAACTAGAGTGTTTACCAATAGTGTTGATCTGTGACTAATGCCTGTAATATGACCCAGGTTATCACTCAACCAGCTAGAGTGTATATCAATAGTGTTGATCTGTGACTAATGGCTGTAATATGACCCAGGTTATCACTCAACCAACTAGAGTGTTTACCAATAGTGTTGATCTGTGACTAATGGCTGTAACATGACCCAGGTTATCACTCAACCAGCTAGAGTGTATACCAATAGTGTTGATCTGTGACTAATGGCTGTAATATGACCCATGTTATCACTCAACCAGCTAGAGTGTATACCAATAGTGTTGATCTGTGACTAATGGCTGTAATATGACCCATGTTATCACTCAACCAGCTAGAGTGTATACCAATAGTGTTGATCTGTGACTAATGGCTGTAATATGACCCAGGTTATCACTCAACCAGCTAGAGTGTATACCAATAGTGTTGATCTGTGACTAATGGCTGTAACATGACCCAGGTTATCACTCAACCAGCTAGAGTGTATACCAATAGTGTTGATCTGTGACTAATGGCTGTAACATGACCCAGGTTATCACTCAACCAGCTAGAGTGTTTACCAATAGTGTTGATCTGTGACTAATGGCTGTAACATGACCCAGGTTATCACTCAACCAGCTAGAGTGTATACCAATAGTGTTGATCTGTCACTAATGCCTGTAATATGACCCAGGTTATCACTCAACCAGCTAGAGTGTATATCAATAGTGTTGATCTGTGACTAATGGCTGTAATATGACCCAGGTTATCACTCAACCAACTAGAGTGTTTACCAATAGTGTTGATCTGTGACTAATGGCTGTAACATGACCCAGGTTATCACTCAACCAGCTAGAGTGTATACCAATAGTGTTGATCTGTGACTAATGGCTGTAATATGACCCATGTTATCACTCAACCAGCTAGAGTGTATACCAATAGTGTTGATCTGTGACTAATGGCTGTAATATGACCCATGTTATCACTCAACCAGCTAGAGTGTATACCAATAGTGTTGATCTGTGACTAATGGCTGTAATATGACCCAGGTTATCACTCAACCAGCTAGAGTGTATACCAATAGTGTTGATCTGTGACTAATGGCTGTAACATGACCCAGGTTATCACTCAACCAGCTAGAGTGTATACCAATAGTGTTGATCTGTGACTAATGGCTGTAATATGACCCAGGTTATCACTCAACCAGCTAGAGTGTATATCAATAGTGTTGATCTGTGACTAATGGCTGTAATATGACCCAGGTTATCACTCAACCAGCTAGAGTGTATACCAATAGTGTTGATCTGTGACTAATGGCTGTAATATGACCCAGGTTATCACTCAACCAGCTAGAGTGTATATCAATAGTGTTGATCTGTGACTAATGGCTGTAATATGACCCAGGTTATCACTCAACCAACTAGAGTGTTTACCAATAGTGTTGATCTGTGACTAATGGCTGTAATATGACCCAGGTTATCACTCAACCAGCTAGAGTGTATACCAATAGTGTTGATATGTGACTAATGGCTGTAACATGACCCAGGTTATCACTCAACCAACTAGTGTTTACCAATAGTGTTGATCTGTGACTAATGGCTGTAACATGACCCAGGTTATCACTCAACCAACTAGTGTTTACCAATAGTGTTGATCTGTGACTAATGGCTGTAACATGACCCAGGTTATCACTCAACCAGCTAGAGTGTATACCAATAGTGTTGGATCTGTGACTAATGGCTGCAATATGACCCAGGTTATCACTCAACCAGCTAGAGTGTATACCAATAGTGTTGATCTGTGACTAATGGCTGTAATATGACCCAGGTTATCACTCAACCAGCTAGAGTGTTTACCAATAGTGTTGATCTGTGACTAATGGCTGTAACATGACCCAGGTTATCACTCAACCAGCTAGAGTGTATACCAATAGTGTTGATCTGTGACTAATGGCTGTAATATGACCCAGGTTATCACTCAACCAGCTAGAGTGTATACCAATAGTGTTGATCTGTGACTAATGGCTGTAATATGACCCAGGTTATCACTCAACCAGCTAGAGTGTTTACCAATAGTGTTGATCTGTGACTAATGGCTGTAACATGACCCAGGTTATCACTCAACCAGCTAGAGTGTATACCAATAGTGTTGATCTGTGACTAATGGCTGTAATATGACCCAGGTTATCACTCAACCAGCTAGAGTGTTTACCAATAGTGTTGATCTGTGACTAATGGCTGTAACATGACCCAGGTTATCACTCAACCAGCTAGAGTGTATACCAATAGTGTTGATCTGTGACTAATGGCTGTAATATGACCCAGGTTATCACTCAACCAGCTAGAGTGTATACCAATAGTGTTGATCTGTGACTAATGGCTGTAATATGACCCAGGTTATCACTCAACCAGCTAGAGTGTATATCAATAGTGTTGATCTGTGACTAATGGCTGTAATATGACCCAGGTTATCACTCAACCAACTAGAGTGTTTACCAATAGTGTTGATCTGTGACTAATGGCTGTAATATGACCCAGGTTATCACTCAACCAGCTAGAGTGTATACCAATAGTGTTGATATGTGACTAATGGCTGTAACATGACCCAGGTTATCACTCAACCAACTAGTGTTTACCAATAGTGTTGATCTGTGACTAATGGCTGTAACATGACCCAGGTTATCACTCAACCAACTAGTGTTTACCAATAGTGTTGATCTGTGACTAATGGCTGTAACATGACCCAGGTTATCACTCAACCAGCTAGAGTGTATACCAATAGTGTTGGATCTGTGACTAATGGCTGTAATATGACCCAGGTTATCACTCAACCAGCTAGAGTGTATACCAATAGTGTTGATCTGTGACTAATGGCTGTAATATGACCCAGGTTATCACTCAACCAGCTAGAGTGTATACCAATAGTGTTGATCTGTGACTAATGGCTGTAATATGACCCAGGTTATCACTCAACCAGCTAGAGTGTATACCAATAGTGTTGATCTGTGACTAATGGCTGTAATATGACCCAGGTTATCACTCAACCAGCTAGAGTGTATACCAATAGTGTTGATCTGTGACTAATGGCTGTAATATGACCCAGGTTATCACTCAACCAGCTAGAGTGTATACCAATAGTGTTGATCTGTGACTAATGGCTGTAATATGACCCAGGTTATCACTCAACCAGCTAGAGTGTATACCAATAGTGTTGATCTGTGACTAATGCCTGTAATATGACCCAGGTTATCACTCAACCAGCTAGAGTGTATACCAATAGTGTTGATCTGTGACTAATGGCTGTAATATGACCCAGGTTATCACTCAACCAACTAGAGTGTATACCAATAGTGTTGATCTGTGACTAATGGCTGTAATATGACCCAGGTTATCACTCAACCAGCTAGAGTGTATACCAATAGTGTTGATCTGTGACTAATGGCTGTAACATGACCCAAGTTATCACTCAACCAACTAGAGTGTATACCAATAGTGTTGATCTGTGACTAATGGCTGTAATATGACCCAGGTTATCACTCAACCAACTAGAGTGTTTACCAATAGTGTTGATCTGTGACTAATGGCTGTAATATGACCCATGTTATCACTCAACCAACTAGAGTGTTTACCAATAGTGTTGATCTGTGACTAATGGCTGTAATATGACCCAGGTTATCACTCAACCAACTAGAGTGTATACCAATAGTGTTGATCTGTGACTAATGGCTGTAATATGACCCAGGTTATCACTCAACCAGCTAGAGTGTTTACCAATAGTGTTGATCTGTGACTAATGGCTGTAACATGACCCAGGTTATCACTCAACCAACTAGAGTGTTTACCAATAGTGTTGATCTGTGACTAATGGCTGTAATATGACCCATGTTATCACTCAACCAACTAGAGTGTTTACCAATAGTGTTGATCTGTGACTAATGGCTGTAACATGACCCAAGTTATCACTCAACCAACTAGAGTGTTTACCAATAGTGTTGATCTGTGACTAATGGCTGTAACATGACCCAGGTTATCACTCAACCAACTAGTGTATACCAATAGTGTTGATCTGTGACTAATGGCTGTAACATGACCCAGGTTATCACTCAACCAGCTAGAGTGTTTACCAATAGTGTTGATCTGTGACTAATGGCTGTAATATGACCCATGTTATCACTCAACCAGCTAGAGTGTTTACCAATAGTGTTGATCTGTGACTAATGGCTGTAACATGACCCAGGTTATCACTCAACCAACTAGAGTGTTTACCAATAGTGTTGATCTGTGACTAATGGCTGTAACATGACCCAGGTTATCACTCAACCAACTAGAGTGTTTACCAATAGTGTTGATCTGTGACTAATGGCTGTAACATGACCCAGGTTATCACTCAACCAACTAGAGTGTTTACCAATAGTGTTGATCTGTGACTAATGGCTGTAATATGACCCAGGTTATCACTCAACCAGCTAGAGTGTATACCAATAGTGTTGATCTGTGACTAATGGCTGTAATATGACCCAGGTTATCACTCAACCAGCTAGAGTGTATACCAATAGTGTTGATCTGTGACTAATGCCTGTAATATGACCCAGGTTATCACTCAACCAGCTAGAGTGTATACCAATAGTGTTGATCTGTGACTAATGGCTGTAATATGACCCAGGTTATCACTCAACCAACTAGAGTGTATACCAATAGTGTTGATCTGTGACTAATGGCTGTAATATGACCCAGGTTATCACTCAACCAGCTAGAGTGTATACCAATAGTGTTGATCTGTGACTAATGGCTGTAACATGACCCAAGTTATCACTCAACCAACTAGAGTGTATACCAATAGTGTTGATCTGTGACTAATGGCTGTAATATGACCCAGGTTATCACTCAACCAACTAGAGTGTTTACCAATAGTGTTGATCTGTGACTAATGGCTGTAATATGACCCATGTTATCACTCAACCAACTAGAGTGTTTACCAATAGTGTTGATCTGTGACTAATGGCTGTAATATGACCCAGGTTATCACTCAACCAACTAGAGTGTATACCAATAGTGTTGATCTGTGACTAATGGCTGTAATATGACCCAGGTTATCACTCAACCAGCTAGAGTGTTTACCAATAGTGTTGATCTGTGACTAATGGCTGTAACATGACCCAGGTTATCACTCAACCAACTAGAGTGTTTACCAATAGTGTTGATCTGTGACTAATGGCTGTAATATGACCCATGTTATCACTCAACCAACTAGAGTGTTTACCAATAGTGTTGATCTGTGACTAATGGCTGTAACATGACCCAAGTTATCACTCAACCAACTAGAGTGTTTACCAATAGTGTTGATCTGTGACTAATGGCTGTAACATGACCCAGGTTATCACTCAACCAACTAGTGTATACCAATAGTGTTGATCTGTGACTAATGGCTGTAACATGACCCAGGTTATCACTCAACCAGCTAGAGTGTTTACCAATAGTGTTGATCTGTGACTAATGGCTGTAATATGACCCATGTTATCACTCAACCAGCTAGAGTGTTTACCAATAGTGTTGATCTGTGACTAATGGCTGTAACATGACCCAGGTTATCACTCAACCAACTAGAGTGTTTACCAATAGTGTTGATCTGTGACTAATGGCTGTAACATGACCCAGGTTATCACTCAACCAACTAGAGTGTTTACCAATAGTGTTGATCTGTGACTAATGGCTGTAACATGACCCAGGTTATCACTCAACCAACTAGAGTGTTTACCAATAGTGTTGATCTGTGACTAATGGCTGTAATATGACCCAGGTTATCACTCAACCAACTAGAGTGTATACCAATAGTGTTGATCTGTGACTAATGGCTGTAATATGACCCAGGTTATCACTCAACCAGCTAGAGTGTTTACCAATAGTGTTGATCTGTGACTAATGGCTGTAATATGACCCAGGTTATCACTCAACCAACTAGAGTGTTTACCAATAGTGTTGATCTGTGACTAATGGCTGTAACATGACCCAGGTTATCACTCAACCAACTAGAGTGTTTACCAATAGTGTTGATCTGTGACTAATGGCTGTAATATGACCCAGGTTATCACTCAACCAACTAGTGTTTACCAATAGTGTTGATCTGTGACTAATGGCTGTAACATGACCCAGGTTATCACTCAACCAACTAGAGTGTTTACCAATAGTGTTGATCTGTGACTAATGGCTGTAACATGACCCAGGTTATCACTCAACCAACTAGAGTGTTTACCAATAGTGTTGATCTGTGACTAATGGCTGTAATATGACCCAGGTTATCACTCAACCAACTAGTGTTTACCAATAGTGTTGATCTGTGACTAATGGCTGTAACATGACCCAGGTTATCACTCAACCAACTAGAGTGTTTACCAATAGTGTTGATCTGTGACTAATGGCTGTAACATGACCCAGGTTATCACTCAACCAACTAGAGTGTTTACCAATAGTGTTGATCTGTGACTAATGGCTGTAATATGACCCAGGTTATCACTCAACCAACTAGAGTGTATACCAATAGTGTTGATCTGTGACTAATGGCTGTAATATGACCCAGGTTATCACTCAACCAGCTAGAGTGTTTACCAATAGTGTTGATCTGTGACTAATGGCTGTAATATGACCCAGGTTATCACTCAACCAACTAGAGTGTTTACCAATAGTGTTGATCTGTGACTAATGGCTGTAACATGACCCAGGTTATCACTCAACCAACTAGAGTGTTTACCAATAGTGTTGATCTGTGACTAATGGCTGTAATATGACCCAGGTTATCACTCAACCAACTAGAGTGTTTACCAATAGTGTTGATCTGTGACTAATGGCTTTAACATGACCCAGGTTATCACTCAACCAACTAGAGTGTTTACCAATAGTGTTGATCTGTGACTAATGGCTGTAATATGACCCAGGTTATCACTCAACCAACTAGAGTGTTTACCAATAGTGTTGATCTGTGACTAATGGCTGTAACATGACCCAGGTTATCACTCAACCAACTAGAGTGTTTACCAATAGTGTTGATCTGTGACTAATGGCTGTAACATGACCCAGGTTATCACTCAACCAACTAGAGTGTTTACCAATAGTGTTGATCTGTGACTAATGGCTGTAACATGACCCAGGTTATCACTCAACCAACTAGTGTTTACCAATAGTGTTGATCTGTGACTAATGGCTGTAACATGACCCAGGTTATCACTCAACCAACTAGAGTGTTTACCAATAGTGTTGATCTGTGACTAATGGCTGTAACATGACCCAGGTTATCACTCAACCAACTAGTGTTTACCAATAGTGTTGATCTGTGACTAATGGCTGTAACATGACCCAGGTTATCACTCAACCAACTAGAGTGTTTACCAATAGTGTTGATCTGTGACTAATGGCTGTAACATGACCCAGGTTATCACTCAACCAACTAGTGTTTACCAATAGTGTTGATCTGTGACTAATGGCTGTAACATGACCCAGGTTATCACTCAACCAACTAGAGTGTTTACCAATAGTGTTGATCTGTGACTAATGGCTGTAACATGACCCAGGTTATCACTCAACCAACTAGAGTGTTTACCAATAGTGTTGATCTGTGACTAATGGCTGTAACATGACCCAGGTTATCACTCAACCAACTAGAGTGTTTACCAATAGTGTTGATCTGTGACTAATGGCTGTAACATGACCCAGGTTATCACTCAACCAACTAGTGTTTACCAATAGTGTTGATCTGTGACTAATGGCTGTAACATGACCCAGGTTATCACTCAACCAACTAGAGTGTTTACCAATAGTGTTGATCTGTGACTAATGGCTGTAACATGACCCAGGTTATCACTCAACCAACTAGAGTGTTTACCAATAGTGTTGATCTGTGACTAATGGCTGTAACATGACCCAGGTTATCACTCAACCAACTAGTGTTTACCAATAGTGTTGATCTGTGACTAATGGCTGTAACATGACCCAGGTTATCACTCAACCAACTAGAGTGTTTACCAATAGTGTTGATCTGTGACTAATGGCTGTAACATGACCCAGGTTATCACTCAACCAACTAGTGTTTACCAATAGTGTTGATCTGTGACTAATGGCTGTAACATGACCCAGGTTATCACTCAACCAACTAGAGTGTTTACCAATAGTGTTGATCTGTGACTAATGGCTGTAACATGACCCAGGTTATCACTCAACCAACTAGTGTTTACCAATAGTGTTGATCTGTGACTAATGGCTGTAACATGACCCAGGTTATCACTCAACCAACTAGTGTTTACCAATAGTGTTGATCTGTGACTAATGGCTGTAACATGACCCAGGTTATCACTCAACCAACTAGTGTTTACCAATAGTGTTGATCTGTGACTAATGGCTGTAACATGACCCAGGTTATCACTCAACCAACTAGAGTGTTTACCAATAGTGTTGATCTGTGACTAATGGCTGTAACATGACCCAGGTTATCACTCAACCAACTAGTGTTTACCAATAGTGTTGATCTGTGACTAATGGCTGTAACATGACCCAGGTTATCACTCAACCAACTAGAGTGTTTACCAATAGTGTTGATCTGTGACTAATGGCTGTAACATGACCCAGGTTATCACTCAACCAACTAGTGTTTACCAATAGTGTTGATCTGTGACTAATGGCTGTAACATGACCCAGGTTATCACTCAACCAACTAGTGTTTACCAATAGTGTTGATCTGTGACTAATGGCTGTAATATGACCCAGGTTATCACTCAACCAACTAGTGTTTACCAATAGTGTTGATCTGTGACTAATGGCTGTAACATGACCCAGGTTATCACTCAACCAACTAGAGTGTTTACCAATAGTGTTGATCTGTGACTAATGGCTGTAACATGACCCAGGTTATCACTCAACCAACTAGTGTTTACCAATAGTGTTGATCTGTGACTAATGGCTGTAATATGACCCAGGTTATCACTCAACCAGCTAGAGTGTATACCAATAGTGTTGATCTGTGACTAATGGCTGTAACATGACCCAAGTTATCACTCAACCAACTAGAGTGTTTACCAATAGTGTTGATCTGTGACTAATGGCTGTAACATGACCCAGGTTATCACTCAACCAACTAGTGTTTACCAATAGTGTTGATCTGTGACTAATGGCTGTAACATGACCCAGGTTATCACTCAACCAACTAGAGTGTTTACCAATAGTGTTGATCTGTGACTAATGGCTGTAACATGACCCAAGTTATCACTCAACCAACTAGAGTGTTTACCAATAGTGTTGATCTGTGACTAATGGCTGTAACATGACCCAGGTTATCACTCAACCAACTAGTGTATATCAATAGTGTTGATCTGTGACTAATGGCTGTAACATGACCCAGGTTATCACTCAACCAACTAGAGTGTTCACCAATAGTGTTGATCTGTGACTAATGGCTGTAACATGACCCAGGTTATCACTCAACCAACTAGAGTGTATATCAATAGTGTTGATATGTGACATCCACTTGTATTGATCATAATACAATAAAGGTTGGGCCTAATGTAATTTATAATAGATCATACAAAATGTTTTTTCAGGACTATTTTGTTGAAGATGTAAAACATGTATGCTGGTCTGATGTGTATGAGGAAGTGAATCCAGATGCAGCACTGGAACTATTTGTAAAATTATTCATGCCAATTGTTGACAAGCATGCACCTGTTAAGAAACTAACTAAGAACTGTTAGAGCCCTCTGGATTGATGATGACTTGAAAAGTTGAATGGTTCAAAGAAATGATGCAGAAAACGTGGCCAACAAGTCAGGCTGCTCAGCTGATTGATTGACATATTGTCTCAATTGAGACATGTTGTGACTAAACTTAACAAAAAGAAGAAGAAATTACATTAAACACAATGGAAAAATACGTTGGAGTACCTTAAATTATATAATGGGCAGAAAACCCTATTAATCTCTGTTCATTGAAGTTGATGGGTTATTTGTAACAAAACCTTTCAATATTGCCAATCATTTCAATGACTATTTCAATAGTAAAGTGGAAAAACTCAGACATGAAATGACAACATTGAACAGTGAACCATCAAAACTATTGTTATCCATCAATATACAGTACCAGTCAAAAGTTTGGACACACCTACTCATTCCAGGGTTAAGGTTTGGACACGCCTCCTCATTCCAGGGTTAAGGTTTGGACACACCTACTCATTCCAGGGTTAAGGTTTGGACACGCCTCCTCATTCCAGGGTTAAGGTTTGGACACACCTAGTCATTCCAGGGTTAAGGTTTGGACACACCTAGTCATTCCAGGGTTAAGGTTTGGACACACCTAGTCATTCCAGGGTTAAGGTTTGGACACACCTAGTCATTCCAGGGTTAAGGTTTGGACACACCTAGTCATTCCAGGGTTAAGGTTTGGACACACCTAGTCATTCCAGGGTTAAGGTTTGGACACACCTAGTCATTCCAGGGTTAAGGTTTGGACACGCCTCCTCATTCCAGGGTTTTTCCTTATTTTTCCTGTTTTCTACATTGTAGAATAATAGTGAAGACATCAAAACTATGAAATAACACATATGGAATCATGTAGTAAGCAAAAAAGTGTTAAACAAATCAAAATAAATGTTATATTTGAGATTCTTCAAATAGCCACCCTTTGCCTTGATGACAGCTTTGCACACTCTTGGCATTCTCTCAACCAGCTTCACCTGGAATGCTTTTCCAACAGTCTTGAAGGAGTTCCCACGTATGCTGAGCACTTGTTGGCTGCTTTTCCTTCACTCTGCCATCTGACTCATCCCAAACCATCTCAATTGGGTTGAGGTCGGGGGATTGTGGAGGCCAGGTCATCTGATGCAGTACTCCATCACTCTCCTTCTTGGTAAAATAGCCCTTACACAGCCTGGAGGTGTGTTGGGTCATTGTCCTGTTGAAAAACAAATGATAGTCCCACTAAGCCCAAACCAGATGGGATGGCGTATCACTGCAGAATGCTGTGGTAGCCATGCTGGTTAAGTGTGCCTTGAATTCTAAATAAATCACAGACAGTGTCACCAGCAAAGCACCCCCACACCATCACACCTCCTCCTCCATGCTTCACGGTGGAAACCACACATGCAGAGATCATCCGTTCACTCACACCGCATCTCACAAAGACACGGTGGTTGGAACCAAAAATCTCAAATTTGGACTCCAGACCAAAGGACACATTTCCACCGGTCTAATGTCCATTGCTTGTGTTTCTTGGCTCAAGCAGGTCTCTTCTTCTTATTGGTGTCCTTTAGTAGTGGTTTCTTTGCAGCAAGTCAACCATGAAGGCCTGATTCACACAGTCCCCTCTGAACAGTTGATGTTGAGATGTGTCTGTGACTTGAACTCTGTGAAGCATATATTTGGGCTGCAATTTCTGAGGCTGATAACTCTAATTAACTTATCCTCTGCAGCAGAGGTAACTCTGGGTCTTCCATTCCTTTGGCGGTCCTCATGAGAGCCAGTTTCATCATAGCGCTTGATGGTTTTTGCGACTGCACTTGAAGAAACTTTAAAAGTTCTTGAAATATTCCGTATTGACTGACCTTCATGTCTTAAAGTCATGATGGACTGTCGTTTCTCTTTGCTTATTTGAGCTGTTCTTGCCATAATATGGACTTGATCCTTTACCAAATAGGGCTATCCTCTGTATATCCTATCTTGTCACAATACAACTAATTGGCTCAAACCCATTAAGAAGGAAAGAAATTCCACGAAATTAACTTTTAACAAGGCACACCTGTTAATTGAAATGCACACTTTTTTGGTTACTATAAACAGTTGAAGTCGGAAGTTTACATACACTTAGGTTGGAGTCATTAAAACTCGTTTTTCAACCACTCCACAAATTTCTTGTTAACAAACTATAGTTTTGGCAAGTCGGTTAGGACATCTACTTTGTGCATGTAATTTTTCCAACAATTGTTTACAGACAGATTATTTCACTTATAAATCACTGTATCACAATTCCAGTTGGTCAGAAGTTTACATACACTAAATTGACTGTGCCTTTAAACAGCTTGGAAAATTCCAGAAAATGATGTGATGGCTTTAGAAGCTTCTGATAGGCTAATTGACATCATTTGAGTCAATTGGAGGTGTACCTGTGGATGTATTTCAACGCCTACCTTGAAACTCAGTGCCTCTTTGCTTGACATCATGGGAAAATCAAAAGAAATCAGCCAAGACCTCAGAAAACAAATTGTAGACCTCCACAAGTCTGGTTCATCCTTGGGAGCAAATTCCAAACGCCTGAAGGTACCACGTTCATCTGTACAAACAATAGTACGCAAGTATAAACACCATGGGACCACGCAGCCGTCATACCGCTCAGGAAGGAGACTTGTTCTGTCTCCTAGAGATGAACGTACATTGGTGCGAAAAGTGCAAATCAATCCCAGAACAACAGCAAAGGACCTTGTGAAGATGCTGGAGGAAACAAGGTACAAAAGTATCTATATCCACAGTAAAACGAGTCCTATATCAACATAACCTGAAAGGCCGCTCAGCAAGGAAGAAGCCACTGCTCCAAAACCGCCATAAAAAAGCCAGACTACGGTTTGCAACTGCACATGGGGTCAAAGATCGTACTTTTTGGAGAAATGTCCTCTGGTCTGATGAAACAAAAATAGAACTGTTTGGCCATAATGACCATCGTTATGTTTGGAGGAAAAAGGGGGTCCCTTGCAAGCCGAAGAACACCATCCCAACCGTGAAGCACGGGGGTGGCAGCATCATGCTGTGGGGGTGCTTTGCTGCAGGAGGGACTGGTGCACTTCACAAAATAGATGGCATCATGAGGAAGGAAAATTATGTGGATATATTGAAGCAACATCTCAAGACATCAGTCAGGAAGTTAAAGCTTGGTCGCAAATGGGTCTTCCAAATGAACAATGACCCAAGCATACTTCCAAAGTTGTGGCAAAATGGCTTAAGGACAACAAAGTCAGGGTATTGGAGTGGCCATCACAAAGCCCTGACCTCAATCCTATAGAAAATGTGTGGGCAGAACTGAAAAAGCGTGTGCGAGCAATGAGGCCTACAAACCTGACTCAGTTGCACCAGCTCTGTCAGGAGGAATGGGCCAAAATTCACCAAATTTATTGTGGGAAGCTTGTGGAAGGCTACCCAAAACGTTTGACCCAAGTTAAACAATTTAAATGCAATGCTGCCAAATACTAATTAAGTGTATGTAAACTTCTGACCCACTGGGAATGTGATGAAATTAATAAAATCTGAAATAAATAATTCTCTCTACTATTATTCTGACGTTTTACATTCTTAAAATAAAGTGGTGATCCTAACTGACCTAAAACAGGGACTTTTTACTAGGATTAAATGTCAGGAATTGTGAAAAACTGAGTTTAAATGTATTTGGCTAAGGTGTATATAAACTTCCGACTTTAACAGTAGATTCCATATGTGTTATTTCATAGTTTTGATGTCTTCACTATTATTCTACAATGTTGAAAATAGTAAAAAATAAAGAAAAACCCTTGAATGAGTAGGTGTGTCCAAACTTTTGACTGGTAGTGTAGATAAGCCACCAGGTAGACAACCATGATGTTAAACTATTGAGAATGGTAGCCAACTATATTGCCACCCCTTTTTGCTATATCTTTAACCAAAGCCTGAAGGACTGTGTGTGTGTGTCAGTCTACTGCCTAAAAATAATAAAGCTTTGCTGGCTCTAAGAGCCGCCCAATCAGTTTGCTGCCTGTTCTTAGTAAACTGATGGAGGGAATTGTGTTTGACCAAATTCAATGTTATTTTCAGAGAACAAGTTAACTACTGACTTTCAGCATGCATATATAATTAATTAATTATTAATTAATATAATATTATAATGATAATGATATTAATATTATAATATAGAGAAGGGCACTCAACTTGTACTGACTCAGATGATGATTGGTTAAAAGGATAATAAGATGATAGATGTAGCTGTATTGTCATTATGTTATTTTTTATTTTACCTTTATTTAACTAGGCACGTCAGTTAAGAACAAATTCTTATTTACAATGACGGCCTACACCGGCCAAACCCGGACGACGCTGGGCCAATTGTGCACCGCCCTATGGGACTCCCAATCACAGCCGGTTGTGATACAGCCTGGAATCGAACCAGGGGGTCTGTAGTGACGCCTCAAGCACTGAAATGCAGTGCCTTAGACCGCTGAGATGCAGTGCCTTAGACCGCTGAGATGCAGTGCCTTAGACCGCTGAGATGCAGTGCCTTAGACCGCTGAGATGCAGCGCCTTAGACCGCTGAGATGCAGTGCCTTAGACCGCTGAGATGCAGTGCCTTAGACCGCTGAGATGCAGTGCCTTAGACCGCTGAGATGCAGTGCCTTAGACCGCTGAGATGCAGTGCCTTAGACCGCTGAGATGCAGTGCCTTAGACCGCTGAGATGCAGTGCCTTAGACCGCTGAGATGCAGTGCCTTAGACCGCTGAGATGCAGTGCCTTAGACCGCTGAGATGCAGTGCCTTAGACCGCTGAGATGCAGTGCCTTAGACCGCTGAGATGCAGTGCCTTAGACCGCTGAGATGCAGTGCCTTAGACCGCTGAGATGCAGTGCCTTAGACCGCTGAGATGCAGTGCCTTAGACCGCTGCGCCACTCGGGATGTTATTGATCATAAATTGTTATTGAACAAACTAACTTGTTATGGTTTTACATCGCCTGTCATCATTTGTCACATGCTTGGTAAACAACAGGTGTAGACTAACAGTGAAATGATTACTTACGGGAAGAGACAGGTTAAAGAAGGATTTTTAAGCCTTGAGACGTTTGAGACATGAATTCTGTGCCATTCAGAGGGTGAATGGGCAAGACAAAAGATTTAAGTGCCTTTGAACGAGGTATGGTAGTAGTTGCCAGGCGCACCGGTTTGTGTCAAGAACTGCAACTCTGCCGGGTATTTTACGCTCAATAGTTTCCCGTATGTATCAAGAATGGTCCACCATCCAAAGGACATTCAGCCAGCATGACACAACTTTGGGAAGCATTGGAGTCAACATGGGCCAGCATCCCTGCGGAACGCTTTTGACACCTTGTAGAGTCCATGCCCCGACGAATTGAGGCTGTTCTGAGGGCAAAAGGAGGTGAAACTCAAAAATAGGAAGGTGACCCTACTGTTTAGGATCCTCAGTATACAGTATTGATGATAAAATATTGATTTTTAACATTGTTGTTGTTGTTTATTCCAGACCAGCTGCGTAGCCGCCTGAGAGAGTATGGCCTCATCACCCCCATCAGCACCGACTCCCATGGTCACTTCCTGTCCCACCTGCTCTCGGCCAATCACAAGCAGCGGGTGAAGAGGGAGGTGGGGACAGAGGGTTCGGAGCAGGCCAGTGATAGGCTGTTCTTCAACATCACGGTGTTCGGCAGGGAGTTCCACCTGAGGCTCCACCCCAACGACCGCCTGGTGTCACCTGGGGCCATGGTGGAGTGGCACGACCAGGTCCCTGAATCAGGCAACGCCAGCAGCAGTGGCACTATCAGTATTGGTGTTGGTGGAGAGAACGGGACTGAGTCGACCAGCGGTGGGACAGAGAGGATTCTCAGGAGGGGGCTGCTGAAAACAGACTGCACCTTTATCGGTGACATCACCGACGTAAAGGGAGCCTCCGTCGCCATTAACAACTGTGATGGACTGGTAAATTCACACACACACTGCCCCCTTGACACTCTCAATGCTTTAGAGATGTTTGGTGAGCTTACCATGTGGTGGTCAGTGGTTTTAGATGGTTGGAACTCTGCTGTCAGCTCTATAGATCTGGTCAATAGCTGAGGGTTGACCTTACCATGTGGTGGTCAGTGGTTTTAGATGGTTGGAACTCTGCTGTCAGGTCTATAGATCTGGTCAATAGCTGAGGGTTGACCTTACCATGTGGTGGTCAGTGGTTTTAGATGGTTGGAACTCTGCTGTCAGGTCTATAGATCTGGTCAATAGCTGAGGGTTGACCTTACCATGTGGTGGTCAGTGGTTTTAGATGGTTGGAACTCTGCTGTCAGCTCTATAGCTCTGGTCAATAGCTGAGGGTTGACCTTACCATGTGGTGGTCAGTGGTTTTAGATGGTTGGAACTCTGCTGTCAGGTCTATAGATCTGGTCAATAGCTGAGGGTTGACCTTACCATGTGGTGGTCAGTGGTTTTAGATGGTTGGAACTCTACTGTCAGGTCTATAGATCTGGTCAATAGCTGAGGGTTGACCTTACCATGTGGTGGTCAGTGGTTTAAGATGGTTGGAACTCTGCTGTCAGGTCTATAGATCTGGTCAATAGCTGAGGGTTGACCTTACCATGTGGTGGTCAGTGGTTTTAGATTAGATGGTTGGAACTCTGCTGTCAGGTCAATAGCTGAGGGGTGACCTTATCATGTGGTGGTTTTAGATGGTTGGAACTCTGCTGTCAGGTCTATAGATCTGGTCAATAGCTGAGGGTTGACCTTATCATGTGGTGGTCAGTGGTTTAAGATGGTTGGAACTCTGCTGTCAGGTCTATAGATCTGGTCAATAGCTGAGGGTTGACCTTATCATGTGGTGGTCAGTGGTTTAAGATGGTTGGAACTCTGCTGTCAGGTCAATAGCTGAGGGTTGACCTTATCATGTGGTGGTCAGTGGTTTTAGATTAGATGGTTGGAACTCTACTGTCAGCTCTATAGATCTGGTCTATAGCTGAGGGGTGAGGCTTCTCTATATCTGCTCTATATATGGTGGTTTACATTCTGCTCCAGATATTCCTCATTCTGACAGCTGGAAGAGGCTTTGTCTTGATGTTTGTCATGGGTAGTATATTTTCCCTGCTAGTTTAAGTAACCCACCGTAGTATATTTTCCCTGTGTTAAGTTTCAATAACCCATGTTTCTATATTTTCCCTGTGTTCGTTTCATTAACGCTTGGTAGTGCACTTGACCTGTGTTTATTTTCAGTAACCCATGGTACTATATTTCCCATGTGTTAATTTCAGTGGTATATATACAGTGGGGCAGTGGGGCAATTGTGCAAGTTCTCCCACTTAAAAAGATGAGAGAGGCCTGTAATTTTCATCATAGGTACACGTCAACTATGACAGACAAAATGAGATTTTTTTCTCTCCAGAAAATCACATTGTAGGATTTTTTATGAATTTATTTGCAAATTATGGTGGAAAATAAGTATTTGGTCAATAACAAAAGTTTCTCAATACTTTGTTATATACCCTTTGTTGGCAATGACACAGGTCAAACGTTTTCTGTAAGTCTTCACAAGGTTTTCACACACTGTTGCTGGTATTTTGGCCCATTCCTCCATGCAGATCTCCTCTAGAGCAGTGATGTTTTGGGGCTGTCGCTGGGCAACACAGACTTTCAACTCCCTCCAAAGATTTTCTATGGGGTTGAGATCTGGAGACTGGCTAGGCCACTCCAGGACCTTGAAATGCTTCTTACGAAGCCACTCCTTCGTTGCCCGGGCGGTGTGTTTGGGATCATTGTCATGCTGAAAGACCCAGCCACGTTTCATCTTCAATGCCCTTGCTGATGGAAGGAGGTTTTCACTCAAAATGTCACGATACATGGCCCCATTCATTCTTTCCTTTACATGTATCAGTCGTCCTGGTCCCTTTGCAGAAAAACAGCCCCAAAGCATGATGTTTCCACCCCATGCTTCACAGTAGGTATGGTGTTCTTTGGATGCAACTCAGCATTCTTTGTCCTCCAAACACGACGAGTTGAGTTTTTACCAAAAAGTTATATTTTGGTTTCATCTGACCATATGACATTCTCCCAATCCTCTTCTGGATCATCCAAATGCACTCTAGCAAACTTCAGATGGGCCTGGACATGTACTGGCTTAAGCAGGGGGACACGTCTGGCACTGCAGGATTTGAGTCCCTGGCGGCGTAGTGTGTTACTGATGGTAGGCTTTGTTACTTTGGTCCCAGCTCTTTGCAGGTCATTCACTAGGTCCCCCCGTGTGGTTCTGGGATTTTTGCTCACCGTTCTTGTGATCATTTTGACCCCATGGGGTGAGATCTTGCGTGGAGCCCCAGATCGAGGGAGATTATCAGTGGTCTTGTATGTCTTCCATTTCCTAATAATTGCTCCCACAGTTGATTTCTTCAAACCAAGCTGCTTACCTATTGCAGATTCAGTCTTCCCAGCCTGGTGCAGGTCTACAATTTTGTTTCAGGTGTCCTTTGACAGCTCTTTGGTCTTGGCCATAGTGGAGTTTGGAGTGTGACTGTTTGAGGTTGTGGACAGGTGTCTTTTATACTGATAACAAGTTCAAACAGGTGCCATTAATACAGGTAACGAGTGGAGGACAGAGGAGCCTCTTAAAGAAGAAGTTACAGGTCTGTGAGAGCCAGAAATTCTTGCTTGTTTGTAGGTGACCAAATACTTATTTTCCACCATAATTTGCAAATAAATTCATAAAAAATCCTACAATGTGATTTTCTGGAAAAAACATTCTCATTTTGTCTGTCATAGTTGACGTGTACCTATGATGAAAATTACAGGCCTCTCATCTTTTTAAGTGGGAGAACTTGCACAATTGGTGGCTGACTAAATACTTTTTTCCCCCACTGTACTCATCACCATGTCAGTAGTTTGTCAGTAGTTATTACTAATCTCCATGTCATTATCTCAGTAGTTATTTCTAATCTCCATGTCATTATCTCAGTAGTTATTTCTAATCTCCATGTCAAAAGTCTGTCATTAGTTATTTGTACTCATCTCCCTGTCAGTAGTCGTTCAATAGTACACTTCCGTTCAAAAGTTTGGGGTTACTTAGAAATGTCCTTGTTTTCGAAAGAAAAAAAGAAAAAAAAGTCCATTAAAATAACATCAAATTGATCAGAAATACA
This sequence comes from Coregonus lavaretus, assembly GCF_964263955.1. Lineage (NCBI taxonomy): Eukaryota > Metazoa > Chordata > Actinopteri > Salmoniformes > Salmonidae > Coregonus > Coregonus lavaretus. The sequence continues at coordinate 50,328,063 of NC_140004.1, forward strand.
GTGTGGACATTGTTAATGTTGTAAATGGCTATTGTAGCTGGAAACGGCTGATTTTTAATGGAATATCTACATAGGCGTACAGAGGCCCATTATCAGCCACCATCAGTCCTGTGTTCCATGGAAAACAAGGAAATGTCTAAGTGACCCCAAACTTTTGAACGGTAGTGTAAGTACTCATTTCTATCTCAGTAGTCTGTCAGTAGTTATTACTAAGATCCCTGTCAGTAGTCTGTCAGTAGTTATTACTCATCACCCTGTCAGTAGTCTGTCAGTAGTTATTACTAAGATCCCTGTCAGTAGTCTGTCAGTAGTTATTACTCATCACCCTGTCAGTAGTCTGTCAGTAGTTATTACTAAGATCCCTGTCAGTAGTCTGTCAGTAGATAGTACTCATCTACATGTCAGTAGTCTGTCAGTAGATAGTACTCATCTCAATGTCAGTAGTCTCTCAGTAGTTATTACTAATCTCAATGTCAGTAGTCTCAGTAGTTATTACTCATCTCAATGTCAGTAGTCTGTCAGTAGTTATTACTCACCGCCCTGTCAGTAGTCTGTCAGTAGTTATTACTAATCTCAATGTCAGTAGTCTGTCAGTAGTTATTACTCATCACCCTGTCAGTAGTTATTACTCACCGCCCTGTCAGTAGTCTGTCAGTAGCTATTACTCATCTCAATGCCAGTAGTCTGTCAGTAGTTATTACTCACCGCCCTGTCAGTAGTCTGTCAGTAGTTATTACTAATCTCAATGTCAGTAGTCTCTCAGTAGTTATTACTAATCTCAATGTCAGTAGTCTCAGTAGTTATTACTCATCTCAATGTCAGTAGTCTGTCAGTAGTTATTACTAATCTCAATGTCAGTAGTCTCTCAGTAGTTATTACTCATCTCAATGTCAGTAGTATGTCAGTAGTTATTACTCTGTGGTCCTCTGTAGCTCAGCTGGTAGAGCATGGCGCTTGTAACGCTAAGGTAGTGGGTTCGATCCCCGGGACCACCCATACACACACAAAAAAATGTATGCACGCATGACTGTAAGTCGCATTGGATAAAAGCGTCTGCTAAATGGCATATTATTATTATATTATTACTCATTCCATGTCAGTAGTCTCTCAGTAGTTATTACTCATCACCCTGTCAGTAGTCTGTCAGTAGTTATTACTCATCTCAATGTCAGTAGTCTGTCAGTAGTTATTACTCATCTCCATGTCAGTAGTCTGTCAGTAGTTATTACTCATCTCCATGTCAGTAGTCTGTCAGTAGTTATTACTCATGTCAATGTCAGTAGTCATTCAGTAGTTATTACTCATCACCCTGTCAGTAGTCTGTCAGTAGTTATTACTCATCTCAATGTCAGTAGTCTGTCAGTAGTTATTACTCATCTCCATGTCAGTAGTCTGTCAGTAGTTATTACTCATCTCAATGTCAGTAGTCATTCAGTAGTTATTACTAATCTCAATGGCAGTAGTCTCAATAGTTATTACTCATCTCCATGTCAGTAGTCTGTCAGTAGTTATTACTCATCACCATGACAGTAGTCTGTTAGTAGTCATTACTCATGTCAATGTCAGTAGTCATTCAGTAGTTATTACTCATCTCAATGTCAGTAGTCATTCAGTAGTTATTACTAATCTCAATGGCAGTAGTCTCAATAGTTATTACTCATGTCAATGTCAGTAGTCTGTCAGTAGTTATTACTCATCACCATGACAGTAGTCTGTTAGTAGTCATTACTCATGTCAATGTCAGTAGTCATTCAGTAGTTATTACTCATCTCAATGTCAGTAGTCTGTCAGTAGTTATTACTCATCACCATGACAGTAGTCTGTTAGTAGTTATTACTCATGTCAATTTCAGTAGTCATTCAGTAGTTATTACTCATCTCAATGTCAGTAGTCATTCAGTAGTTATTACTAATCTCAATGGCAGTAGTCTCAGTAGTTATTACTAATCTCAATGTCAGTAGTCTCAGTAGTTATTACTCATCTCAATGTCAGTAGTCTCAGTAGTTATTACTCATCACCCTGTTAGTAGTCTCAGTAGTTATTACTAATCTCAATGTCAGTAGTCATTCAGTAGTTATTACTCATCTCAATGTCAGTAGTCATTCAGTAGTTATTACTCATCTCAATGTCAGTAGTCATTCAGTAGTTATTACTAATCTCAATGTCAGTATTCTCAGTAGTTATTACTCATCACCCTGTCAGTAGTCTGTCAGTAGTTATTACTCATCACCCTGTCAGTAGTCATTCAGTAGTTATTACTCACCACCCTGTCAGTAGTCTGTCAGTAGTTATTACTCATCACCCTGTCAGTAGTCTGTCAGTAGTTATTACTCATCACCCTGTCAGTAGTCTCAGTAGTTATTACTAATCTCAATGTCAGTAGTCTCAGTAGTTATTACTCATCACCCTGTCAGTAGTCTGTCAGTAGTTATTACTAATCTCAATGTCAGTAGTCATTCAGTAGTTATTACTCATCACCCTGTCAGTAGTCATTCAGTAGTTATTACTCATCTCAATGTCAGTAGTCTCAGTAGTTATTACTCATCACCCTGTCAGTAGTCTGTCAGTAGTTATTACTCATCACCCTGTCAGTAGTCTCAGTAGTTATTACTAATCTCAATGGCAGTAGTCTCAGTAGTTATTACTCATCTCAATGTCAGTAGTCTCAGTAGTTATTACTCATCTCAATGTCAGTAGTCTCAGTAGTTATTACTCATCTCAATGTCAGTAGTCTCAGTAGTTATTACTCATCTCAATGTCAGTAGTCTCAGTAGTTATTACTCATCTCAATGTCAGTAGTCTCAGTAGTTATTACTCATCTCAATGTCAGTAGTCATTCAGTAGTTATTACTCATCTCAATGTCAGTAGTCATTCAGTAGTTATTACTCATCTCAATGTCAGTAGTCTCAGTAGTTATTACTCATCTCAATGTCAGTAGTCATTCAGTAGTTATTACTCATCTCAATGTCAGTAGTCTCAATAGTTATTACTCATCACCCTGTTAGTAGTCTCAGTAGTTATTACTAATCTCAATGTCAGTAGTCATTCAGTAGTTATTACTCATCACCATGTCAGTAGTTTGTCAGTAGTTATTACTAATCTCAATGTCAGTAGTCATTCAGTAGTTATTACTCATCACCATGTCAGTAGTTTGTCAGTAGTTATTACTAATCTCAATGTCAGTAGTCATTCAGTAGTTATTACTCATCTCAATGTCAGTAGTCATTCAGTAGTTATTACTCATCTCAATGTCAGTAGTCTCAGTATTTATTACTCATCTCAATGTCAGTAGTCATTCAGTAGTTATTACTCATCTCAATGTCAGTAGTCATTCAGTAGTTATTACTCATCTCAATGTCAGTAGTCTCAGTAGTTATTACTCATCTCAATGTCAGTAGTCATTCAGTAGTTATTACTCATCTCAATGTCAGTAGTCATTCAGTAGTTATTACTCATCTCAATGTCAGTAGTCATTCATTAGTTATTACTCATCTCCATGTCAGTAGTCTGTCAGTAGTTATTACTCATCTACCTGTCAGTAGTCTGTCAATAGTTGGTAGTTATGTCTGTACTGTCTCTCAGTAGTTATTACTCATCACCCTGTCAGCAGTCTGTCAGTAGTTATTACTAATCTCAATGTCAGTAGTCATTCAGTAGTTATTACTCATCACCATGTCAGTAGTTTGTCAGTAGTTATTACTAATCTCAATGTCAGTAGTCATTCAGTAGTTATTACTCATCACCATGTCAGTAGTCATTCAGTAGTTATTACTAATCTCAATGTCAGTAGTCTCAGTAGTTATTACTCATCTCAATGTCAGTAGTCTCAGTAGTTATTACTCATCTCAATGTCAGTAGTCATTCAGCAGTTATTACTCATCTCAATGTCAGTAGTCATTCAGTAGTTATTACTCATCTCAATGTCAGTAGTCATTCAGTAGTTATTACTCATCTCAATGTCAGTAGTCTCAGTAGTTATTACTCATCTCAATGTCAGTAGTCATTCAGTAGTTATTACTCATCTCAATGTCAGTAGTCATTCAGTAGTTATTACTCATCTCCATGTCAGTAGTCTGTCAGTAGTTATTACTCATCTACCTGTCAGTAGTCTGTCAATAGTTGGTAGTTATGTCTGTACTGTCTCTCAGTAGTTATTACTCATCACCCTGTCAATAGTCTGTCAGTAGTTATTACTAAGATCCATGTCAGTAGTCTCTCAGTAGTTATTACTCACCACCCTGTCAGTAGTCTGTCAGTAGTTATTACTCATCACCCTGTCAGTAGTGTCAGTAGTTATTACTCATCACCCTGTCAGTAGTCTGTCAGTAGTTATTACTCATCTCCATGTCAGTAGTCATTCAGTAGTTATTACTCATGTCAGTAGTCTCTCAGTAGTTATTACTCATCACCATGTCAGTAGTTTGTCAGTAGTTATTACTAATCTCAATGTCAGTAGTCTCAGTAGTTATTACTAATCTCAATGTCAGTAGTCATTCAGTAGTTATTACTCATCTCAATGTCAGTAGTCATTCAGTAGTTATTACTCATCTCAATGTCAGTAGTCTCAGTAGTTATTACTCATCTCAATGTCAGTAGTCATTCAGTAGTTATTACTAATCTCAATGTCAGTAGTCTCAATAGTTATTACTCATCACCCTGTTAGTAGTCTCAGTAGTTATTACTCATCTCAATGTCAGTAGTCATTCAGTAGTTATTACTCATCTCAATGTCAGTAGTCTCAGTAGTTATTACTCATCTCAATGTCAGTAGTCATTCAGCAGTTATTACTCATCTCAATGTCAGTAGTCATTCAGTAGTTATTACTAATCTCAATGTCAGTATTCTCAGTAGTTATTACTCATCACCCTGTCAGTAGTCTGTCAGTAGTTATTACTCATCTCAATGTCAGTAGTCTCAGTAGTTATTACTCATCTCAATGTCAGTAGTCATTCAGTAGTTATTACTCATCTCAATGTCAGTAGTCTCAGTAGTTATTACTCATCACCCTGTCAGTAGTCTGTCAGTAGTTATTACTCATCTCCATGTCAGTAGTCATTCAGTAGTTATTACTCATGTCAATGTCAGTAGTCTCTCAGTAGTTATTACTCATCACCCTGTCAGTAGTCTGTCAGTAGTTATTACTCATCTCAATGTCAGTAGTCTCAGTAGTTATTACTCATCTCAATGTCAGTAGTCTCAGTAGTTATTACTCATCACCCTGTCAGTAGTCTGTCAGTAGTTATTACTCATCTCCATGTCAGTAGTCATTCAGTAGTTATTACTCATGTCAATGTCAGTAGTCTCTCAGTAGTTATTACTCATCTCAATGTCAGTAGTCATTCAGTAGTTATTACTCATCTCAGTGTCAGTAGTCTCAGTAGTTATTACTCATCTCAATGTCAGTAGTCATTCAGTAGTTATTACTAATCTCAATGTCAGTAGTCTCAATAGTTATTACTCATCTCAATGTCAGTAGTCTCAGTAGTTATTACTCATCACCCTGTCAGTAGTCTGTCAGTAGTTATTACTCATCACCCTGTCAGTAGTCTGTCAGTAGTTATTACTCATCTCCATGTCAGTAGTCTCAGTAGTTATTACTCATCACCCTGTTAGTAGTCTGTCAGTAGTTATTACTCATCACCCTGTCAGTAGTCTCAGTAGTTATTACACATCTCAATGTCAGTAGTCTGTCAGTAGTTATTACTCATCACCATGTCAGTAGTCTGTCAGTAGTTATTACTCATCACCCTGTCAGTAGTCTGTCAGTAGTTATTACTCATCTCCATGTCAGCAGTATGTTAGTAGTTAGCACTGATCTCCATGTCAGTAGTCTCGCAGTAGTTATTACTCATCACCCTGTTAGTAGTCTCTCAGTAGTTAGTACTCATCTCCATGTCAGTAGTCTGTCAGTAGTTATTACTAATCTCAATGTCAGTAGTCTCAGTAGTTAGTACTCATCTCAATGTCAGTAGTCTCTCAGTAGTTATTACTCACCACCCTGTCAGTAGTCTGTCAGTAGTTATTACTCATCACCCTGTCAGTAGTCTGTCAGTAGTTATTACTCATCTCCATGTCAGTAGTCTGTCATTAGTTATTACTCATCTCCATGTCAGCAGTCTGTCAGTAGTTATTACTCATCTCCATGTCAGCAGTCTGTTAGTAGTTAGCACTGATCTCCATGTCAGTAGTCTCAGTAGTTATTACTCACCACCCTGTCAGTAGTCTGTCAGTAGTTATTACTCATCACCCTGTCAGTAGTCTGTCAGTAGTTATTACTCATCTCCATGTCAGCAGTCTGTTAGTAGTTAGCACTGATCTCCATGTCAGTAGTCTCAGTAGTTATTACTCATCACCCTGTTAGTAGTCTGTCAGTAGTTATTACTCATCTCCATGTCAGCAGTCTGTTAGTAGTTAGCACTGATCTCCATGTCAGTAGTCTCAGTAGTTATTACTCATCACCCTGTCAGTAGTCTCAGTAGTTATCACTAATCTCAATGTCAGTAGTCATTCAGTAGTTATTACTCATCACCCTGTCAGTAGTCTGTCAGTAGTTATTACTCATCACCCTGTCAGTAGTCTCAGTAGTTATTACACATCTACATGTCAGTAGTCTGTCAGTAGTTAGTACTCATCACCCTGTCAGTAGTGTCAGTAGTTATTACTAAGATCCATGTCAGTAGTCTGTCAGTAGTTATTACTAAGATCCATGTCAGTAGTCTGTCAGTAGCTATTACTAAGATCCCTGTCAGTATTCTTTCAGGAGTTCGTAGTTTGTACTCATCCGACTTCCTGCCTACTACTACTTACTGAGATCTGTATTTCTACTACCACTGACTTCCTGCCCTCTACTTCCTAATGATAACTGTATTTCTACTACCACTGACTTCCTGCCCTCTACTTCCTAATGATAACTGTATTTCTACTACCACTGACTTCCTGCCCTCTACTTCCTAATGATAACTGTAGTTATATTACCACTGACTTCCTGCCCTCTACTTCCTACTGAGAACTGTAGTTATATTACCACTGACTTCCTGCCCTCTACTTCCTACTGCGAACTGTAGTTATATTACCACTGACTTCCTGCCATCTACTTCCTACTGCGAACTGTAGTTATATTACCACTGACTTCCTGCCCACTACTTCCTACTGAGAACTGTAGTTATATTACCACTGACTTCCTGCCATCTACTTCCTACTGAGAACTGTAGTTCTATTACCACTGACTTCCTGCCCACTACTTCCTACTGCGAACTGTAGTTCTATTACCACTGACTTCCTGCCATCTACTTCCTACTGAGAACTGTAGTTCTATTACCACTGACTTCCTGCCCTCTACTTCCTACTGAGAACTGTAGTTCTATTACCACTGACTTCCTGCCATCTACTTCCTACTGAGAACTGTAGTTATATTACCACTGACTTCCTGCCCTCTACTTCCTACTGAGAACTGTAGTTATATTACCACTGACTTCCTGCCCTCTACTTCCTACTGAGAACTGTAGTTCTATTACCACTGACTTCCTGCCCTCTACTTCCTACTGAGAACTGTAGTTCTATTACCACTGACTTCCTGCCATCTACTTCCTACTGAGAACTGTAGTTATATTACCACTGACTTCCTGCCCTCTACTTCCTACTGAGAACTGTAGTTATATTACCACTGACTTCCTGACATCTACTTCCTACTGAGAACTGTAGTTCTATTACCACTGACTTCCTGCCCTCTACTTCCTACTGAGAACTGTAGTTCTATTACCACTGACTTCCTGCCCTCTACTTCCTACTGAGAACTGTAGTTCTATTACCACTGACTTCCTGCCCTCTACTTCCTACTGAGAACTGTAGTTATATTACCACTGACTTTCTGCCATCTACTTCCTACTGAGAACTGTAGTTCTATTACCACTGACTTCCTGCCCTCTACTTCCTACTGAGAACTGTAGTTCTATTACCACTGACTTCCTGCCATCTACTTCCTACTGAGAACTGTAGTTATATTACCACTGACTTCCTGCCCTCTACTTCCTACTGAGAACTGTAGTTCTATTACGACTGATTTCCTGCCCTCTACTTCCTACTGAGAACTGTAGTTCTATTACCACTGACTTCCTGCCATCTACTTCCTACTGAGAACTGTAGTTCTATTACCACTGACTTCCTGCCCTCTACTTCCTACTGAGAACTGTAGTTCTATTACCACTGACTTCCTGCCCTCTACTTCCTACTGAGAACTGTAGTTCTATTACCACTGACTTCCTGCCCTCTACTTCCTACTGAGAACTGTAGTTGTATTACCACTTACTCCTACTGACTTCCTGCCTACTGATCACTTCTACCTCTTTTTAGTTTTTTCAAATCTTTAGACATTTGCAATTTGCCATTAGTTAGGGTTAGTTTTGATGATGACGTAGGTTTAGGGTTAGTTTTGATGATGACGATGGTTTGCACACATTTCTAAAGCAAATACACCTTTAAACAACACACCCGATGAAAGGTGGCAGTCTTCTCTGAATCCAGGCTTTTTAAAAGCAAGTTCTGAAGTAGAGAGTGGAGAGGCCATTTCAGAGAACTGGACCCCTTCAGTCAGCAGGCTGTTTGTTTTGGCAGGGAGGTGCAATCTGCTTGGCCGACACCTTAGACCCAGGCTCTACAACCAGTCCTATACCTCAGACCCAGACCAAGCCCTATACCTCAGACCCAGTCCAATACCTCAGACCCAGTCCTATACCCCAGACCCAGTCCTATACCCCAGACCCAGTCCTATACCCCAGACCCAGTCCTATACCTCAGACCCTATACCTCAGACCCAGTCCTATACCTCAGACCCAGTCCTATACCCCAGACCCAGTCCTATATCTCAGACCCAGTCCTATACCTCAGACCCAGTCCTATACCCCAGACCCAGTCCTATACCTCAGACCCAGTCCTATACCTCAGACCCAGTCCTATACCTCAGACCCAGTCCTATACCTCAGACCCTATACCCCAGACCCAGTCCTATACCTCAGACCCTATACCTCAGACCCAGTCCTATACCTCAGACCCAGTCCTATACCTCAGACCCAGTCCTATACCTCAGACCCAGTCCTATACCTCAGACCCTATACCTCAGACCCAGTCCTATACCCCAGACCCAGTCCTATATCCCAGACCCAGTCCTATACCTCAGACCCAGTCCTATACCTCAGACCCAGTCCTATACCTCAGACCCAGTCCTATACCTCAGACCCAGTCCTATACCTCAGACCCTATACCTCAGACCCAGTCCTATACCCCAGACCCAGTCCTATATCCCAGACCCAGTCCTATACCTCAGACCCAGTCCTATACCCCAGACCCAGTCCTATATCCCAGACCCAGTCCTATACCTCAGACCCAGTCCTATACCTCAGACCCAGTCCTATATCCCAGACCCAGTCCTATACCCCAGACCCAGTCCTATATCCCAGACCCAGTCCTATACCTCAGACCCTATACCTCAGACCCAGTCCTATACCCCAGACCCAGTCCTATACCTCAGACCCAGTCCTATACCTCAGACCCAGTCCTATACCCCAGACCCAGTCCTATACCCCAGACCCAGTCCTATACCTCAGACCCTATACCCCAGACCCTGTCCTATACCCCAGACCCTATACCTCAGACCCAGTCCTATACCTCAGACCCAGTCCTATACCCCAGACCCAGTCCTATACCTCAGACCCAGTCCTATACCTCAGACCCAGTCCTATACCTCAGACCCTATACCTCAGACCCAGTCCTATACCTCAGACCCAGTCCTATACCTCAGACCCAGTCCTATACCTCAGACCCTATACCTCAGACCCAGTCCTATACCTCAGACCCAGTCCTATACCCCAGACCCAGTCCTATACCTCAGACCCAGTCCTATACCTCAGACCCTATACCTCAGACCCAGTCCTATACCTCAGACCCAGTCCTATACCCCAGACCCAGTCCTATACCTCAGACCCAGTCCTATACCTCAGACCCAGTCCTATACCCCAGACCCAGTCCTATACCTCAGACCCAGTCCTATACCCCAGACCCAGTCCTATACCTCAGACCCAGTCCTATACCCCAGACCCAGTCCTATACCTCAGACCCAGTCCTATACCTCAGACCCAGTCCTATACCTCAGACCCAGTCCTATACCTCAGACCCAGTCCTATACCTCAGACCCAGTCCTATACCTCAGACCCTATACCTCAGACCCAGTCCTATACCTCAGACCCAGTCCTATACCCCAGACCCAGTCCTATACCTCAGACCCTATACCTCAGACCCAGTCCTATACCTCAGACCCTGTCCTATACCCCAGACCCAGCCCTATACCTCAGACCCTATACCTCAGACCCAGTCCTATACCTCAGACCCAGTCCTATACGTCAGACCCAGTCCTATACCTCAGACCCAGTCCTATACCTCAGACCCAGTCCTATACGTCAGACCCAGTCCTATACCTCAGACCCAGTCCTATACCTCAGACCCAGTCCTATACCTCAGACCCAGTCCTATACCTCAGACCCTATACCCCAGACCCTGTCCTATACCCCAGACCCTATACCTCAGACCCAGTCCTATACCTCAGACCCAGTCCTATACCCCAGACCCAGTCCTATACCTCAGACCCAGTCCTATACCTCAGACCCAGTCCTATACCTCAGACCCTATACCTCAGACCCAGTCCTATACCTCAGACCCAGTCCTATACCTCAGACCCAGTCCTATACCTCAGACCCTATACCTCAGACCCAGTCCTATACCTCAGACCCAGTCCTATACCCCAGACCCAGTCCTATACCTCAGACCCAGTCCTATACCTCAGACCCTATACCTCAGACCCAGTCCTATACCTCAGACCCAGTCCTATACCCCAGACCCAGTCCTATACCTCAGACCCAGTCCTATACCTCAGACCCAGTCCTATACCCCAGACCCAGTCCTATACCTCAGACCCAGTCCTATACCCCAGACCCAGTCCTATACCTCAGACCCAGTCCTATACCCCAGACCCAGTCCTATACCTCAGACCCAGTCCTATACCTCAGACCCAGTCCTATACCTCAGACCCAGTCCTATACCTCAGACCCAGTCCTATACCTCAGACCCAGTCCTATACCTCAGACCCTATACCTCAGACCCAGTCCTATACCTCAGACCCAGTCCTATACCCCAGACCCAGTCCTATACCTCAGACCCTATACCTCAGACCCAGTCCTATACCTCAGACCCTGTCCTATACCCCAGACCCAGCCCTATACCTCAGACCCTATACCTCAGACCCAGTCCTATACCTCAGACCCAGTCCTATACGTCAGACCCAGTCCTATACCTCAGACCCAGTCCTATACCTCAGACCCAGTCCTATACGTCAGACCCAGTCCTATACCTCAGACCCAGTCCTATACCTCAGACCCAGTCCTATACCTCAGACCCAGTCCTATACCCCAGACCCAGTCCTATACCTCAGACCCAGTCCTATACCCCAGACCCAGTCCTATACCTCAGACCCAGTCCTATACCTCAGACCCAGTCCTATACCTCAGACCCAGTCCTATACCTCAGACCCAGTCCTATACCTCAGACCCTATACCTCAGACCCAGTCCTATACCTCAGACCCAGTCCTATACCTCAGACCCAGTCCTATACCTCAGACCCAGTCCTATACCTCAGACCCAGTCCTATACCCCAAACCCTATACCTCAGACCCAGTCCTATACCTCAGACCCAGTCCTATACCCCAGACCCAGTCCTATACCTCAGACCCAGTCCTATACCTCAGACCCAGTCCTATACCTCAGACCCTATACCTCAGACCCAGTCCTATACCCCAGACCCAGTCCTATACCTCAGACCCAGTCCTATACCTCAGACCCTATACCTCAGACCCAGTCCTATACCTCAGACCCAGTCCTATACCCCAGACCCAGTCCTATACCTCAGACCCAGTCCTATACCTCAGATCCAGTCCTATACCCCAGACCCAGTCCTATACCTCAGACCCTATACCTCAGACCCAGTCCTATACCCCAGACCCAGTCCTATACCTCAGACCCTATATCTCAGACCCAGTCCTATACCTCAGACCCAGTCCTATACCTCAGACCCAGTCCTATACCCCAGACCCAGTCCTATACCTCAGACCCAGTCCTATACCCCAGACCCAGTCCTATACCTCAGACCCAGTCCTATACCCCAGACCCAGTCCTATACCTCAGACCCAGTCCTATACCTCAGACCCAGTCCTATACCTCAGACCCAGTCCTATACCTCAGACCCAGTCCTATACCTCAGACCCAGTCCTATACCTCAGACCCTATACCTCAGACCCAGTCCTATACCTCAGACCCAGTCCTATACCCCAGACCCAGTCCTATACCTCAGACCCTATACCTCAGACCCAGTCCTATACCTCAGACCCTGTCCTATACCCCAGACCCAGCCCTATACCTCAGACCCTATACCTCAGACCCAGTCCTATACCTCAGACCCAGTCCTATACGTCAGACCCAGTCCTATACCTCAGACCCAGTCCTATACCTCAGACCCAGTCCTATACGTCAGACCCAGTCCTATACCTCAGACCCAGTCCTATACCTCAGACCCAGTCCTATACCTCAGACCCAGTCCTATACGTCAGACCCAGTCCTATACCTCAGACCCAGTCCTATACCTCAGACCCAGTCCTATACCTCAGACCCAGTCCTATACCCCAGACCCAGTCCTATACCTCAGACCCAGTCCTATACCTCAGACCCAGTCCTATACCCCAGACCCAGTCCTATACCTCAGACCCAGTCCTATACCTCAGACCCAGTCCTATACCTCAGACCCAGTCCTATACCTCAGACCCTATACCTCAGACCCAGTCCTATACCTCAGACCCAGTCCTATACCTCAGACCCAGTCCTATACCTCAGACCCAGTCCTATACCTCAGACCCAGTCCTATACCCCAGACCCTATACCTCAGACCCAGTCCTATACCTCAGACCCAGTCCTATACCCCAGACCCAGTCCTATACCTCAGACCCAGTCCTATACCTCAGACCCAGTCCTATACCTCAGACCCTATACCTCAGACCCAGTCCTATACCCCAGACCCAGTCCTATACCTCAGACCCAGTCCTATACCTCAGACCCTATACGTCAGACCCAGTCCTATACCTCAGACCCAGTCCTATACCTCAGACCCAGTCCTATACCCCAGACCCAGTCCTATACCTCAGACCCAGTCCTATACCCCAGACCCAGTCCTATACCTCAGACCCAGTCCTATACCTCAGACCCAGTCCTATACCTCAGACCCAGTCCTATACCTCAGACCCAGTCCTATACCTCAGACCCTATACCTCAGACCCAGTCCTATACCTCAGACCCAGTCCTATACCTCAGACCCAGTCCTATACCTCAGACCCAGTCCTATACCTCAGACCCAGTCCTATACCCCAAACCCTATACCTCAGACCCAGTCCTATACCTCAGACCCAGTCCTATACCCCAGACCCAGTCCTATACCTCAGACCCAGTCCTATACCTCAGACCCAGTCCTATACCTCAGACCCTATACCTCAGACCCAGTCCTATACCCCAGACCCAGTCCTATACCTCAGACCCAGTCCTATACCTCAGACCCTATACCTCAGACCCAGTCCTATACCTCAGACCCAGTCCTATACCTCAGACCCAGTCCTATACCTCAGACCCAGTCCTATACCTCAGATCCAGTCCTATACCCCAGACCCAGTCCTATACCTCAGACCCTATACCTCAGACCCAGTCCTATACCCCAGACCCAGTCCTATACCTCAGACCCTATACCTCAGACCCAGTCCTATACCTCAGACCCAGTCCTATACCCCAGACCCAGTCCTATACCTCAGACCCAGTCCTATACCTCAGACCCAGTCCTATACCCCAGACCCAGTCCTATACATCAGACCCAGTCCTATACCCCAGACCCAGTCCTATACCTCAGACCCAGTCCTATACCCCAGACCCAGTCCTATACCTCAGACCCAGTCCTATACCTCAGACCCAGTCCTATACCTCAGACCCAGTCCTATACCTCAGACCCAGTCCTATACCTCAGACCCAGTCCTATACCTCAGACCCTATACCTCAGACCCAGTCCTATACCTCAGACCCAGTCCTATACCCCAGACCCAGTCCTATACCTCAGACCCTATACCTCAGACCCAGTCCTATACCTCAGACCCTGTCCTATACCCCAGACCCAGCCCTATACCTCAGACCCTATACCTCAGACCCAGTCCTATACCTCAGACCCAGTCCTATACGTCAGACCCAGTCCTATACCTCAGACCCAGTCCTATACCTCAGACCCAGTCCTATACGTCAGACCCAGTCCTATACCTCAGACCCAGTCCTATACCTCAGACCCAGTCCTATACCTCAGACCCAGTCCTATACCTCAGACCCAGTCCTATACGTCAGACCCAGTCCTATACCTCAGACCCAGTCCTATACCTCAGACCCAGTCCTATACCTCAGACCCAGTCCTATACCCCAGACCCAGTCCTATACCCCAGACCCAGTCCTATACCTCAGACCCAGTCCTATACCCCAGACCCAGTCCTATACCTCAGACCCAGTCCTATACCTCAGACCCAGTCCTATACCTCAGACCCAGTCCTATACCTCAGACCCTATACCTCAGACCCAGTCCTATACCTCAGACCCAGTCCTATACCTCAGACCCAGTCCTATACCTCAGACCCAGTCCTATACCTCAGACCCAGTCCTATACCCCAGACCCTATACCTCAGACCCAGTCCTATACCTCAGACCCAGTCCTATACCCCAGACCCAGTCCTATACCTCAGACCCAGTCCTATACCTCAGACCCAGTCCTATACCTCAGACCCTATACCTCAGACCCAGTCCTATACCCCAGACCCAGTCCTATACCTCAGACCCAGTCCTATACCTCAGACCCTATACCTCAGACCCAGTCCTATACCTCAGACCCAGTCCTATACCCCAGACCCAGTCCTATACCTCAGACCCAGTCCTATACCTCAGATCCAGTCCTATACCCCAGACCCAGTCCTATACCTCAGACCCTATACCTCAGACCCAGTCCTATACCCCAGACCCAGTCCTATACCTCAGACCCTATACCTCAGACCCAGTCCTATACCTCAGACCCAGTCCTATACCCCAGACCCAGTCCTATACCTCAGACCCAGTCCTATACCTCAGACCCAGTCCTATACCCCAGACCCAGTCCTATACCTCAGACCCAGTCCTATACCCCAGACCCAGTCCTATACCTCAGACCCAGTCCTATACCCCAGACCCAGTCCTATACCTCAGACCCAGTCCTATACCTCAGACCCAGTCCTATACCTCAGACCCAGTCCTATACCTCAGACCCAGTCCTATACCTCAGACCCAGTCCTATACCTCAGACCCTATACCTCAGACCCAGTCCTATACCTCAGACCCAGTCCTATACCCCAGACCCAGTCCTATACCTCAGACCCTATACCTCAGACCCAGTCCTATACCTCAGACCCTGTCCTATACCCCAGACCCAGCCCTATACCTCAGACCCTATACCTCAGACCCAGTCCTATACCTCAGACCCAGTCCTATACGTCAGACCCAGTCCTATACCTCAGACCCAGTCCTATACCTCAGACCCAGTCCTATACGTCAGACCCAGTCCTATACCTCAGACCCAGTCCTATACCTCAGACCCAGTCCTATACCTCAGACCCAGTCCTATACCTCAGACCCAGTCCTATACCTCAGACCCAGTCCTATACCCCAGACCCAGTCCTATACCTCAGACCCAGTCCTATACCTCAGACCCAGTCCTATACCTCAGACCCTATACCTCAGACCCAGTCCTATACCCCAGACCCAGTCCTATACCCCAGACCCAGTCCTATACCCCAGACCCAGTCCTATACCTCAGACCCAGTCCTATACCTCAGACCCAGTCCTATACCTCAGACCCTGTCCTATACCTCAGACCCAGTCCTATACCTCAGACCCAGTCCTATACCTCAGACCCAGTCCTATACCTCAGACCCAGTCCTATACCTCAGACCCTATACCTCAGACCCAGTCCTATACCCCAGACCCAGTCCTACACCCCAGACCCAGTCCTATACCCCAAACCCAGTCCTATACCTCAGACCCTATACCTCAGACCCAGCCCTATACCTCAGACCCTATACCTCAGACCCAGTCCTATACCTCAGACCCAGTCCTATACCCCAGACCCAGTCCTATACCTCAGACCCAGTCCTATACCTCAGACCCAGTCCTATACCCCAGACCCAGTCCTATACCTCAGACCCAGTCCTATACCTCAGACCCAGTCCTATACCTCAGACCCAGTCCTATACCTCAGACCCAGTCCTATACCTCAGACCCAGTCCTATACCCCAGACCCAGTCCTATACCCCAGACCCAGTCCTATACCTCAGACCCAGTCCTATACCTCAGACCCAGTCCTATACCTCAGACCCAGTCCTATACCTCAGACCCTATACCCCAGACCCAGTCCTATACCTCAGACCCAGTCCTATACCTCAGACCCTATACCCCAGACCCAGTCCTATAGCTCAGACCCAGTCCTATACCCCAGACCCAGTCCTATACCTCAGACCCAGTCCTATACCCCAGACCCAGTCCTATACCCCAGACCCTATACCTCAGACCCAATCCTATACCTCAGACCCAGTCCTATACCTCAGACCCAGTCCTATACCTCAGACCCTATACCTCAGACCCAGTCCTATACCTCAGACCCAGTCCTATACCCCAGACCCAGTCCTATACCTCAGACCCAGTCCTATACCTCAGACCCAGTCCTATACCTCAGACCCAGTCCTATACCTCAGACCCAGTCCTATACCCCAGACCCAGTCCTATACCCCAGTCCCAGTCCTATACCCCAGACCCAGTCCTATACCTCAGACCCTATACCCCAGACCCAGTCCTATACCTCAGACCCAGTCCTATACCTCAGACCCAGTCCTATACCTCAGACCCAGTCCTATACCCCAGACCCAGTCCTATACCCCAGACCCAGTCCTATACCCCAGACCCAGTCCTATACCTCAGACCCTATACCTCAGACCCAGTCCTATACCCCAGACCCTATACCCCAGACCCAGTCCTATACCCCAGACCCAGTCCTATACCTCAGACCCAGTCCTATACCTCAGACCCAGTCCTATACCTCAGACCCAGTCCTATACCTCAGACCCAGTCCTATACCCCAGACCCAGTCCTATACCCCAGACCCAGTCCTATACCCCAGACCCAGTCCTATACCTCAGACCCTATACCTCAGACCCAGTCCTATACCTCAGACCCAGTCCTATACGTCAGACCCAGTCCTATACCTCAGACCCAGTCCTATACCTCAGACCCAGTCCTATACGTCAGACCCAGTCCTATACCTCAGACCCAGTCCTATACCTCAGACCCAGTCCTATACCTCAGACCCAGTCCTATACCTCAGACCCAGTCCTATACCTCAGACCCAGTCCTATACCCCAGACCCAGTCCTATACCTCAGACCCAGTCCTATACCTCAGACCCAGTCCTATACCTCAGACCCTATACCTCAGACCCAGTCCTATACCCCAGACCCAGTCCTATACCCCAGACCCAGTCCTATACCCCAGACCCAGTCCTATACCTCAGACCCAGTCCTATACCTCAGACCCAGTCCTATACCTCAGACCCTGTCCTATACCTCAGACCCAGTCCTATACCTCAGACCCAGTCCTATACCTCAGACCCAGTCCTATACCTCAGACCCTATACCTCAGACCCAGTCCTATACCCCAGACCCAGTCCTACACCCCAGACCCAGTCCTATACCCCAAACCCAGTCCTATACCTCAGACCCTATACCTCAGACCCAGTCCTATACCCCAGACCCAGTCCTATACCCCAGACCCAGTCCTATACCTCAGACCCAGTCCTATACCTCAGACCCAGTCCTATACCTCAGACCCTGTCCTATACCTCAGACCCAGTCCTATACCTCAGACCCAGTCCTATACCTCAGACCCAGTCCTATACCTCAGACCCTATACCCCAGACCCAGTCCTATACCTCAGACCCAGTCCTATACCTCAGACCCAGTCCTATACCCCAGACCCAGTCCTATACCTCAGACCCAGTCCTATACCTCAGACCCAGTCCTATACCCCAGACCCAGTCCTATACCTCAGACCCAGTCCTATACCTCAGACCCAGTCCTATACCTCAGACCCAGTCCTATACCTCAGACCCAGTCCTATACCTCAGACCCAGTCCTATACCCCAGACCCAGTCCTATACCCCAGACCCAGTCCTATACCTCAGACCCAGTCCTATACCTCAGACCCAGTCCTATACCTCAGACCCAGTCCTATACCTCAGACCCAGTCCTATACCTCAGACCCTATACCCCAGACCCAGTCCTATACCTCAGACCCAGTCCTATACCTCAGACCCTATACCCCAGACCCAGTCCTATAGCTCAGACCCAGTCCTATACCCCAGACCCAGTCCTATACCTCAGACCCAGTCCTATACCCCAGACCCAGTCCTATACCCCAGACCCTATACCTCAGACCCAATCCTATACCTCAGACCCAGTCCTATACCTCAGACCCAGTCCTATACCTCAGACCCTATACCTCAGACCCAGTCCTATACCTCAGACCCAGTCCTATACCCCAGACCCAGTCCTATACCTCAGACCCAGTCCTATACCTCAGACCCAGTCCTATACCTCAGACCCAGTCCTATACCTCAGACCCAGTCCTATACCCCAGACCCAGTCCTATACCCCAGACCCAGTCCTATACCCCAGACCCAGTCCTATACCTCAGACCCTATACCCCAGACCCAGTCCTATACCTCAGACCCAGTCCTATACCTCAGACCCAGTCCTATACCTCAGACCCAGTCCTATACCCCAGACCCAGTCCTATACCCCAGACCCAGTCCTATACCCCAGACCCAGTCCTATACCTCAGACCCTATACCTCAGACCCAGTCCTATACCCCAGACCCTATACCCCAGACCCAGTCCTATACCTCAGACCCAGTCCTATACCTCAGACCCAGTCCTATACCCCAGACCCAGTCCTATACCTCAGACCCAGTCCTATACCTCAGACCCAGTCCTATACCTCAGACCCAGTCCTATACCCCAGACCCAGTCCTATACCCCAGACCCAGTCCTATACCTCAGACCCAGTCCTATACCTCAGACCCAGTCCTATACCCCAAACCCAGTCCTATACCTCAGACCCAGTCCTATACCCCAGACCCAGTCCTATACCTCAGACCCAGTCCTATACCCCAGACCCAGTCCTATACCTCAGACCCAGTCCTATACCTCAGACCCAGACCAAGCCCTATACCTCAGACCCAGTCCAATACCTCAGACCCAGTCCTATACCCCAGACCCAGTCCTATACCTCAGACCCTATACCTCAGACCCAGTCCTATACCCCAGACCCAGTCCTATACCTCAGACCCAGTCCTATACCCCAGACCCAGTCCTATACCCCAGACCCAGTCCTATACCTCAGACCCAGTCCTATACCCCAGACCCAGTCCTATACCCCAGACCCAGTCCTATACCTCAGACCCAGTCCTATACCCCAGACCCAGTCCTATACCCCAGACCCAGTCCTATACCCCAGACCAAGTCCTATACCCCAGACCCAGTCCTATACCTCAGACCCAGTCCTATACCTCAGACCCAGTCCTATACCCCAGACCCAGTCCTATACCTCAGACCCAGTCCTATACCTCAGACCCAGTCCTATACCTCAGACCCAGTCCTATACCCCAGACCCAGTCCTATACCCCAGACCCAGTCCTATACCCCAGACCCAGTCCTATACCTCAGACCCAGTCCTATACCCCAGACCCAGTCCTATACCTCAGACCCAGTCCTATACCCCAGACCCAGTCCTATACCTCAGACCCAGTCCTATACCCCAGACCCAGTCCTATACCTCAGACCCAGTCCTATACCTCAGACCCAGACCAAGCCCTATACCTCAGACCCAGTCCAATACCTCAGACCCAGTCCTATACCCCAGACCCAGTCCTATACCTCAGACCCTATACCTCAGACCCAGTCCTATACCCCAGACCCAGTCCTATACCTCAGACCCAGTCCTATACCCCAGACCCAGTCCTATACCTCAGACCCAGTCCTATACCTCAGACCCAGTCCTATACGTCAGACCCAGTCCTATACGTCAGACCCAGTCCTATACCTCAGACCCAGTCCTATACCTCAGACCCAGTCCTATACCTCAGACCCAGTCCTATACCTCAGACCCAGTCCTATACCTCAGACCCAGTCCTATACCTCAGACCCAGTCCTATACCTCAGACCCTATACCTCAGACCCAGTCCTATACCCCAGACCCAGACCCAGTCCTATACCCCAGACCCAGTCCTATACCCCAGACCCAGTCCTATACCCCAGACCCAGTCCTATACCTCAGACCCATTCCTATACCCCAGACCCAGTCCTACACCCCAGACCCAGTCCTATACCCCAAACCCAGTCCTATACCTCAGACCCTATACCTCAGACCCAGCCCTATACCTCAGACCCAGTCCTATACCCCAGACCCAGTCCTATACCCCAGACCCAGTCCTATACCTCAGACCCAGTCCTATACCTCAGACCCAGTCCTATACCTCAGACCCTGTCCTATACCTCAGACCCAGTCCTATACCTCAGACCCAGTCCTATACCTCAGACCCAGTCCTATACCTCAGACCCTATACCCCAGACCCAGTCCTATACCTCAGACCCAGTCCTATACCTCAGACCCAGTCCTATACCCCAGACCCAGTCCTATACCTCAGACCCAGTCCTATACCTCAGACCCAGTCCTATACCCCAGACCCAGTCCTATACCCCAGACCCAGTCCTATACCCCAAACCCAGTCCTATACCTCAGACCCTATACCTCAGACCCAGCCCTATACCTCAGACCCAGTCCTATACCCCAGACCCAGTCCTATACCCCAGACCCAGTCCTATACCTCAGACCCAGTCCTATACCTCAGACCCAGTCCTATACCTCAGACCCTGTCCTATACCTCAGACCCAGTCCTATACCTCAGACCCAGTCCTATACCTCAGACCCAGTCCTATACCTCAGACCCTATACCCCAGACCCAGTCCTATACCTCAGACCCAGTCCTATACCTCAGACCCAGTCCTATACCCCAGACCCAGTCCTATACCTCAGACCCAGTCCTATACCTCAGACCCAGTCCTATACCCCAGACCCAGTCCTATACCTCAGACCCAGTCCTATACCTCAGACCCAGTCCTATACCTCAGACCCAGTCCTATACCTCAGACCCAGTCCTATACCTCAGACCCAGTCCTATACCCCAGACCCAGTCCTATACCCCAGACCCAGTCCTATACCTCAGACCCAGTCCTATACCTCAGACCCAGTCCTATACCTCAGACCCAGTCCTATACCTCAGACCCAGTCCTATACCTCAGACCCTATACCCCAGACCCAGTCCTATACCTCAGACCCAGTCCTATACCTCAGACCCTATACCCCAGACCCAGTCCTATAGCTCAGACCCAGTCCTATACCCCAGACCCAGTCCTATACCTCAGACCCAGTCCTATACCCCAGACCCAGTCCTATACCCCAGACCCTATACCTCAGACCCAATCCTATACCTCAGACCCAGTCCTATACCTCAGACCCAGTCCTATACCTCAGACCCTATACCTCAGACCCAGTCCTATACCTCAGACCCAGTCCTATACCCCAGACCCAGTCCTATACCTCAGACCCAGTCCTATACCTCAGACCCAGTCCTATACCTCAGACCCAGTCCTATACCTCAGACCCAGTCCTATACCCCAGACCCAGTCCTATACCCCAGACCCAGTCCTATACCCCAGACCCAGTCCTATACCTCAGACCCTATACCCCAGACCCAGTCCTATACCTCAGACCCAGTCCTATACCTCAGACCCAGTCCTATACCTCAGACCCAGTCCTATACCCCAGACCCAGTCCTATACCCCAGACCCAGTCCTATACCCCAGACCCAGTCCTATACCTCAGACCCTATACCTCAGACCCAGTCCTATACCCCAGACCCTATACCCCAGACCCAGTCCTATACCTCAGACCCAGTCCTATACCTCAGACCCAGTCCTATACCCCAGACCCAGTCCTATACCTCAGACCCAGTCCTATACCTCAGACCCAGTCCTATACCTCAGACCCAGTCCTATACCCCAGACCCAGTCCTATACCCCAGACCCAGTCCTATACCTCAGACCCAGTCCTATACCTCAGACCCAGTCCTATACCCCAAACCCAGTCCTATACCTCAGACCCAGTCCTATACCCCAGACCCAGTCCTATACCTCAGACCCAGTCCTATACCCCAGACCCAGTCCTATACCTCAGACCCAGTCCTATACCTCAGACCCAGACCAAGCCCTATACCTCAGACCCAGTCCAATACCTCAGACCCAGTCCTATACCCCAGACCCAGTCCTATACCTCAGACCCTATACCTCAGACCCAGTCCTATACCCCAGACCCAGTCCTATACCTCAGACCCAGTCCTATACCCCAGACCCAGTCCTATACCCCAGACCCAGTCCTATACCTCAGACCCAGTCCTATACCCCAGACCCAGTCCTATACCCCAGACCCAGTCCTATACCTCAGACCCAGTCCTATACCCCAGACCCAGTCCTATACCCCAGACCCAGTCCTATACCCCAGACCAAGTCCTATACCCCAGACCCAGTCCTATACCTCAGACCCAGTCCTATACCTCAGACCCAGTCCTATACCCCAGACCCAGTCCTATACCTCAGACCCAGTCCTATACCTCAGACCCAGTCCTATACCTCAGACCCAGTCCTATACCCCAGACCCAGTCCTATACCCCAGACCCAGTCCTATACCCCAGACCCAGTCCTATACCTCAGACCCAGTCCTATACCCCAGACCCAGTCCTATACCTCAGACCCAGTCCTATACCCCAGACCCAGTCCTATACCTCAGACCCAGTCCTATACCCCAGACCCAGTCCTATACCTCAGACCCAGTCCTATACCTCAGACCCAGACCAAGCCCTATACCTCAGACCCAGTCCAATACCTCAGACCCAGTCCTATACCCCAGACCCAGTCCTATACCTCAGACCCTATACCTCAGACCCAGTCCTATACCCCAGACCCAGTCCTATACCTCAGACCCAGTCCTATACCCCAGACCCAGTCCTATACCTCAGACCCAGTCCTATACCTCAGACCCAGTCCTATACGTCAGACCCAGTCCTATACGTCAGACCCAGTCCTATACCTCAGACCCAGTCCTATACCTCAGACCCAGTCCTATACCTCAGACCCAGTCCTATACCTCAGACCCAGTCCTATACCTCAGACCCAGTCCTATACCTCAGACCCAGTCCTATACCCCAGACCCAGACCCAGTCCTATACCCCAGACCCAGTCCTATACCCCAGACCCAGTCCTATACCTCAGACCCAGTCCTATACCTCAGACCCAGTCCTATACCCCAGACCCAGTCCTATACCTCAGACCCAGTCCTATACCTCAGACCCAGTCCAATACCTCAGACCCTATACCCCAGACCCAGTCCTATACCCCAGACCCAGTCCTATACCTCAGACCCAGTCCTATACCTCAGACCCAGTCCTATACCCCAGACCCAGTCCTATACCTCAGACCCAGTCCTATACCCCAGACCCAGTCCTATACCCCAGACCCAGTCCTATACCCCAGACCCAGTCCTATACCTCAGACCCAGTCCTATACCTCAGACCCAGTCCTATACCTCAGACCCAGTCCTATACCTCAGACCCTATACCTCAGACCCAGTCCTATACCCCAGACCCAGACCCAGTCCTATACCCCAGACCCAGTCCTATACCCCAGACCCAGTCCTATACCCCAGACCCAGTCCTATACCTCAGACCCATTCCTATACCCCAGACCCAGTCCTATACCTCAGACCCAGTCCTATACCGCAGACCCAGTCCTATACCCCAGACCCAGTCCTATACCTCAGACCCAGTCCTATACCTCAGACCCAGTCCTATATCCTATACCCCAGACCCAGTCCTATACCTCAGACCCTATGCCCCAGACCCAGTCCTATACCTCAGACCCAGTCCTATACCTCAGACCCAGTCCTATACCCCAGACCCAGTCCTATACCCCAGACCCAGTCCTATACCTCAGACCCAGTCCTATACCTCAGACCCAGTCCTATACCCCAAACCCAGTCCTATACCTCAGACCCAGTCCTATACCCCAGACCCAGTCCTATACCTCAGACCCAGTCCTATACCCCAGACCCAGTCCTATACCTCAGACCCAGTCCTATACCTCAGACCCAGACCAAGCCCTATACCTCAGACCCAGTCCTATACCCCAGACCCAGTCCTATACCTCAGACCCTATACCCCAGACCCAGTCCTATACCTCAGACCCAGTCCTATACCTCAGACCCTATACCTCAGACCCAGTCCTATACCCCAGACCCAGTCCTGTATCCCAGACCCAGTCCTATACCTCAGACCCAGTCCTATACCCCAGACCCAGTCCTATACCCCAGACCCAGTCCTATACCTCAGACCCTATACCCCAGACCCAGTCCTATACCCCAGACCCAGTCCTATACCTCAGACCCAGTCCTATACCTCAGACCCAGTCCTATACCTCAGACCCAGTCCTATACCTCAGACCCAGTCCTATACCTCAGACCCAGTCCTATACCCCAGACCCAGTCCTATACCCCAGACCCAGTCCTATACCCCAGACCCAGTCCTATACCCCAGACCCAGTCCTATATCCCAGACCCAGTCCTATACCTCAGACCCAGTCCTATACCCCAGACCTAGTCCTATACCCCAGACCCAGTCCTATACCTCAGACCCTATACCCCAGACCCAGTCCTATACCCCAGACCCAGTCCTATACCTCAGACCCAGTCCTATACCTCAGACCCAGTCCTATACCTCAGACCCAGTCCTATACCTCAGACCCAGTCCTATACCTCAGACCCTATACCTCAGACCCAGTCCTATACCTCAGACCCAGTCCTATACCCCAGACCCAGTCCTATACCTCAGACCCAGTCCTATACCTCAGACCCAGTCCTATACCCCAGACCCAGTCCTATACCTCAGACCCAGTCCTATACCTCAGACCCAGTCCAATACCTCAGACCCTATACCCCAGACCCAGTCCTATACCCCAGACCCAGTCCTATACCTCAGACCCAGTCCTATACCTCAGACCCAGTCCTATACCCCAGACCCAGTCCTATACCTCAGACCCAGTCCTATACCCCAGACCCAGTCCTATACCCCAGACCCAGTCCTATACCCCAGACCCAGTCCTATACCTCAGACCCAGTCCTATACCTCAGACCCAGTCCTATACCTCAGACCCAGTCCTATACCTCAGACCCTATACCTCAGACCCAGTCCTATACCCCAGACCCAGACCCAGTCCTATACCCCAGACCCAGTCCTATACCCCAGACCCAGTCCTATACCTCAGACCCATTCCTATACCCCAGACCCAGTCCTATACCTCAGACCCAGTCCTATACCGCAGACCCAGTCCTATACCCCAGACCCAGTCCTATACCTCAGACCCAGTCCTATACCTCAGACCCAGTCCTATATCCTATACCCCAGACCCAGTCCTATACCTCAGACCCTATGCCCCAGACCCAGTCCTATACCTCAGACCCAGTCCTATACCTCAGACCCTATACCTCAGACCCTATACCTCAGACCCAGTCCTATACCTCAGACCCTATACCCCAGACCCAGTCCTATACCTCAGACCCAGTCCTATACCTCAGACCCTATACCTCAGACCCAGTCCTATACCCCAGACCCAGTCCTGTATCCCAGACCCAGTCCTATACCTCAGACCCAGTCCTATACCCCAGACCCAGTCCTATACCCCAGACCCAGTCCTATACCTCAGACCCTATACCCCAGACCCAGTCCTATACCCCAGACCCAGTCCTATACCTCAGACCCAGTCCTATACCTCAGACCCAGTCCTATACCTCAGACCCAGTCCTATACCTCAGACCCAGTCCTATACCTCAGACCCAGTCCTATACCCCAGACCCAGTCCTATACCCCAGACCCAGTCCTATACCCCAGACCCAGTCCTATACCCCAGACCCAGTCCTATATCCCAGACCCAGTCCTATACCTCAGACCCAGTCCTATACCCCAGACCTAGTCCTATACCCCAGACCCAGTCCTATACCTCAGACCCTATACCCCAGACCCAGTCCTATACCCCAGACCCAGTCCTATACCTCAGACCCAGTCCTATACCTCAGACCCAGTCCTATACCTCAGACCCAGTCCTATACCTCAGACCCAGTCCTATACCTCAGACCCTATACCTCAGACCCAGTCCTATACCTCAGACCCAGTCCTATACCCCAGACCCAGTCCTATACCTCAGACCCAGTCCTATACCCCAGACCCAGTCCTATACCTCAGACCCAGTCCTATACCCCAGACCCAGTCCTATACCCCAGACCCAGTCCTATACCCCAGACCCAGTCCTATACCTCAGACCCAGTCCTATACCTCAGACCCTATACCTCAGACCCAGTCCTATACCTCAGACCCAGTCCTATACCTCAGACCCTATACCTCAGACCCAGTCCTATACCCCAGACCCAGTCCTATACCCCAGACCCAGTCCTATACCTCAGACCCAGTCCTATACCCCAGACCCAGTCCTATACCTCAGACCCAGTCCTATACCTCAGACCCAGTCCTATACCTCAGACCCTATACCTCAGACCCAGTCCTATACCCCAGACCCAGTCCTATACCTCAGACCCAGTCCTATACCTCAGACCCAGTCCTATACCTCAGACCCTATACCTCAGACCCAGTCCTATACCCCAGACCCAGTCCTATACCTCAGACCCATTCCTATACCCCAGACCCAGTCCTATACCTCAGACCCAGTCCTATACCCCAGACCCAGTCCTATACCCCAGACCCAGTCCTATACCTCAGACCCAGTCCTATACCTCAGACCCAGTCCTATACCCCAGACCCAGTCCTATACCTCAGACCCAGTCCTATACCCCAGACCCAGTCCTATACCTCAGACCCTATACCCCAGACCCAGTCCTATACCTCAGACCCAGTCCTATACCTCAGACCCTATACCTCAGACCCAGTCCTATACCTCAGACCCTATACCCCAGACCCAGTCCTATACCTCAGACCCAGTCCTATACCTCAGACCCTATACCTCAGACCCAGTCCTATACCCCAGACCCAGTCCTATATCCCAGACCCAGTCCTATACCCCAGACGCAGTCCTATACCTCAGACCCTATACCCCAGACCCAGTCCTATACCCCAGACCCAGTCCTATACCCCAGACCCAGTCCTATACCTCAGACCCAGTCCTATACCTCAGACCCAGTCCTATACCTCAGACCCAGTCCTATACCTCAGACCCAGTCCTATACCTCAGACCCTATACCTCAGACCCAGTCCTATACCTCAGACCCAGTCCTATACCCCAGACTCAGTCCTATACCTCAGACCCAGTCCTATACCCCAGACCCAGTCATATACCCCAGACCCAGTCCTATACCTCAGACCCAGTCCTATACCTCAGACCCTATACCTCAGACCCAGTCCTATACCCCAGACCCAGTCCTATACCCCAGACCCAGTCCTATACCTCAGACCCAGTCCTATACCCCAGACCCAGTCCTATACCCCAGACCCAGTCCTATACCCCAGACCCAGTCCTATACCTCAGACCCAGTCCTATACCTCAGACCCCGTCCTATACCTCAGACCCAGTCCTATACCCCAGACCCTATACCTCAGACCCAGTCCTATACTTCAGACCCAGTCCTATACCCCAGACCCAGTCCTATACCTCAGACCCAGTCCTGTACCCCAGACCCAGTCCTATACCTCAGACCCAGTCCTATACCTCAGACCCAGTCCTATACCTCAGACCCAGTCCTATATCTCAGACCCTATACCTCAGACCCATTCCTATACCTCAGACCCAGTCCTATACCCCAGACCCAGTCCTATACCTCAGACCCTATACCTCAGACCCAGTCCTATACCTCAGACCCTGTCCTATACCCCAGACCCAGCCCTATACCTCAGACCCTATACCTCAGACCCAGTCCTATACCTCAGACCCAGTCCTATACGTCAGACCCAGTCCTATACCTCAGACCCAGTCCTATACCTCAGACCCAGTCCTATACGTCAGACCCAGTCCTATACCTCAGACCCAGTCCTATACCTCAGACCCAGTCCTATACCTCAGACCCAGTCCTATACCTCAGACCCAGTCCTATACGTCAGACCCAGTCCTATACCTCAGACCCAGTCCTATACCTCAGACCCAGTCCTATACCTCAGACCCAGTCCTATACCCCAGACCCAGTCCTATACCCCAGACCCAGTCCTATACCCCAGACCCAGTCCTATACCCCAGACCCAGTCCTATACCTCAGACCCAGTCCTATACCTCAGACCCAGTCCTATACCTCAGACCCAGTCCTATACCTCAGACCCTATACCTCAGACCCAGTCCTATACCTCAGACCCAGTCCTATACCTCAGACACAGTCCTATACCTCAGACCCAGTCCTATACCCCAGACCCTATACCTCAGACCCAGTCCTATACCTCAGACCCAGTCCTATACCCCAGACCCAGTCCTATACCTCAGACCCAGTCCTATACCTCAGACCCAGTCCTATACCTCAGACCCTATACCTCAGACCCAGTCCTATACCCCAGACCCAGTCCTATACCTCAGACCCAGTCCTATACCTCAGACCCTATACCTCAGACCCAGTCCTATACCCCAGACCCAGTCCTATACCCCAGACCCAGTCCTATACCTCAGACCCAGTCCTATACCTCAGACCCAGTCCTATACCTCAGACCCAGTCCTATACCTCAGACCCAGTCCTATACCTCAGACCCAGTCCTATACCTCAGACCCAGTCCTATACCTCAGACCCTATACCTCAGACCCAGTCCTATACCTCAGACCCAGTCCTATACCCCAGACCCAGTCCTATACCTCAGACCCTATACCTCAGACCCAGTCCTATACCTCAGACCCTGTCCTATACCCCAGACCCAGCCCTATACCTCAGACCCTATACCTCAGACCCAGTCCTATACCTCAGACCCAGTCCTATACGTCAGACCCAGTCCTATACCTCAGACCCAGTCCTATACCTCAGACCCAGTCCTATACGTCAGACCCAGTCCTATACCTCAGACCCAGTCCTATACCTCAGACCCAGTCCTATACCTCAGACCCAGTCCTATACCTCAGACCCAGTCCTATACCTCAGACCCAGTCCTATACCCCAGACCCAGTCCTATACCTCAGACCCAGTCCTATACCTCAGACCCAGTCCTATACCTCAGACCCTATACCTCAGACCCAGTCCTATACCCCAGACCCAGTCCTATACCCCAGACCCAGTCCTATACCCCAGACCCAGTCCTATACCCCAGACCCAGTCCTATACCTCAGACCCTATACCCCAGACCCAGTCCTATACCTCAGACCCTATACCTCAGACCCAGTCCTATACCTCAGACCCAGTCCTATACCCCAGACCCAGTCCTATACCCCAGACCCAGTCCTATACCCCAGACCCAGTCCTATACCTCAGACCCTATACCCCAGACCCAGTCCTATACCTCAGACCCTATACCTCAGACCCAGTCCTATACCTCAGACCCTGTCCTATACCTCAGACCCAGTCCTATACCTCAGACCCAGTCCTATACCTCAGACCCAGTCCTATACCCCAGACCCTATACCTCAGACCCAGTCCTATACCCCAGACCCAGTCCTATACCCCAGACCCTATACCCCAGACCCAGTCCTATACCTCAGACCCAGTCCTATACCTCAGACCCAGTCTTATACCTCAGACCCAGTCCTATACCTCAGACCCAGTCCTATACCCCAGACCCAGTCCTATACCCCAGACCCAGTCCTATACCTCAGACCCAGTCCTATACCTCAGACCCAGTCCTATACCCCAGACCCATTCCTATACCTCAGACCCAGTCCTATACCCCAGACCCAGTCCTATACCTCAGACCCAGTCCTATACCCCAGACCCAGTCCTATACCTCAGACCCAGTCCTATACCTCAGACCCAGACCAAGCCCTATACCTCAGACCCAGTCCAATACCTCAGACCCAGTCCTATACCCCAGACCCAGTCCTATACCTCAGACCCTATACCTCAGACCCAGT
This sequence comes from Coregonus lavaretus, assembly GCF_964263955.1. Classification (NCBI taxonomy): domain Eukaryota; kingdom Metazoa; phylum Chordata; class Actinopteri; order Salmoniformes; family Salmonidae; genus Coregonus; species Coregonus lavaretus. The sequence continues at coordinate 50,358,449 of NC_140004.1, forward strand.
CCTATACCCCAGACCCAGTCCTATACCTCAGACCCAGTCCTATACCCCAGACCCAGTCCTATACCCCAGACCCAGTCCTATACCTCAGACCCAGTCCTATACCCCAGACCCAGTCCTATACCCCAGACCCAGTCCTATACCTCAGACCCAGACCTATACCCCAGACCCAGTCCTATACCCCAGACCAAGTCCTATACCCCAGACCCAGTCCTATACCTCAGACCCTATACCTCAGACCCAGTCCTATACCTCAGACCCAGTCCTATACCCCAGACCCAGTCCTATACCTCAGACCCAGTCCTATACCTCAGACCCAGTCCTATACCTCAGACCCAGTCCTATACCTCAGACCCAGTCCAATACCTCAGACCCAGTCCTATACCCCAGACCCAGTCCTATACCTCAGACCCTATACCTCAGACCCAGTCCTATACCCCAGACCCAGTCCTATACCTCAGACCCAGTCCTATACCCCAGACCCAGTCCTATACCTCAGACCCTATACCCCAGACCCAGTCCTATACCTCAGACCCAGTCCTATACCTCAGACCCAGTCCTATACCTCAGACCCAGTCCTATACCCCAGACCCAGTCCTATACCCCAGACCCAGTCCTATACCCCAGACCCAGTCCTATACCTCAGACCCTATACCTCAGACCCAGTCCTATACCCCAGACCCAGTCCTATACCCCAGACCCTATACCCCAGACCCAGTCCTATACCTCAGACCCAGTCCTATACCTCAGACCCAGTCCTATACCCCAGACCCAGTCCTATACCTCAGACCCAGTCCTATACCTCAGACCCAGTCCTATACCTCAGACCCAGTCCTATACCCCAGACCCAGTCCTATACCCCAGACCCAGTCCTATACCTCAGACCCAGTCCTATACCTCAGACCCAGTCCTATACCCCAGACCCAGTCCTATACCTCAGACCCAGTCCTATACCCCAGACCCAGTCCTATACCTCAGACCCAGTCCTATACCCCAGACCCAGTCCTATACCTCAGACCCAGTCCTATACCTCAGACCCAGACCAAGCCCTATACCTCAGACCCAGTCCAATACCTCAGACCCAGTCCTATACCCCAGACCCAGTCCTATACCTCAGACCCTATACCTCAGACCCAGTCCTATACCCCAGACCCAGTCCTATACCTCAGACCCAGTCCTATACCCCAGACCCAGTCCTATACCCCAGACCCAGTCCTATACCTCAGACCCAGTCCTATACCCCAGACCCAGTCCTATACCCCAGACCCAGTCCTATACCTCAGACCCAGTCCTATACCCCAGACCCAGTCCTATACCCCAGACCAAGTCCTATACCCCAGACCCAGTCCTATACCTCAGACCCTATACCTCAGACCCAGTCCTATACCTCAGACCCAGTCCTATACCCCAGACCCAGTCCTATACCTCAGACCCAGTCCTATACCTCAGACCCAGTCCTATACCTCAGACCCAGTCCTATACCCCAGACCCAGTCCTATACCCCAGACCCAGTCCTATACCCCAGACCCAGTCCTATACCTCAGACCCAGTCCTATACCCCAGACCCAGTCCTATACCTCAGACCCAGTCCTATACCCCAGACCCAGTCCTATACCTCAGACCCAGTCCTATACCCCAGACCCAGTCCTATACCTCAGACCCAGTCCTATACCTCAGACCCAGACCAAGCCCTATACCTCAGACCCAGTCCAATACCTCAGACCCAGTCCTATACCCCAGACCCAGTCCTATACCTCAGACCCTATACCTCAGACCCAGTCCTATACCCCAGACCTATTCCTATACCTCAGACCCAGTCCTATACCCCAGACCCAGTCCTATACCTCAGACCCAGTCCTATACCTCAGACCCTATACCTCAGACCCAGTCCTATACGTCAGACCCAGTCCTATACCTCAGACCCAGTCCTATACCTCAGACCCAGTCCTATACCTCAGACCCAGTCCTATACCTCAGACCCAGTCCTATACCCCAGACCCAGTCCTATACCTCAGACCCAGTCCTATACCTCAGACCCAGTCCTATACCCCAGACCCAGACCCAGTCCTATACCCCAGACCCAGTCCTATACCCCAGACCCAGTCCTATACCTCAGACCCAGTCCTATAACTCAGACCCAGTCCTATACCCCAGACCCAGTCCTATACCCCAGACCCAGTCCTATACCTCAGACCCAGTCCAATACCTCAGACCCTATACCCCAGACCCAGTCCTATACCCCAGACCCAGTCCTATACCTCAGACCCAGTCCTATACCTCAGACCCAGTCCTATACCCCAGACCCAGTCCTATACCCCAGACCCAGTCCTATACCTCAGACCCAGTCCTATACCCCAGACCCAGTCCTATACCCCAGACCCAGTCCTATACCCCAGACCCAGTCCTATACCTCAGACCCAGTCCTATACCTCAGACCCAGTCCTATACCTCAGACCCAGTCCTATACCTCAGACCCTATACCTCAGACCCAGTCCTATACCGCAGACCCAGTCCTATACCCCAGACCCAGTCCTATACCTCAGACCCAGTCCTATACCTCAGACCCAGACCAAGCCCTATACCTCAGACCCAGTCCAATACCTCAGACCCAGTCCTATACCCCAGACCCAGTCCTATACCTCAGACCCTATACCTCAGACCCAGTCCTATACCCCAGACCCAGTCCTATACCTCAGACCCAGTCCTATACCCCAGACCCAGTCCTATACCCCAGACCCAGTCCTATACCTCAGACCCAGTCCTATACCCCAGACCCAGTCCTATACCCCAGACCCAGTCCTATACCTCAGACCCAGTCCTATACCCCAGACCCAGTCCTATACCCCAGACCAAGTCCTATACCCCAGACCCAGTCCTATACCTCAGACCCTATACCTCAGACCCAGTCCTATACCTCAGACCCAGTCCTATACCCCAGACCCAGTCCTATACCTCAGACCCAGTCCTATACCTCAGACCCAGTCCTATACCTCAGACCCAGTCCTATACCCCAGACCCAGTCCTATACCCCAGACCCAGTCCTATACCCCAGACCCAGTCCTATACCTCAGACCCAGTCCTATACCCCAGACCCAGTCCTATACCTCAGACCCAGTCCTATACCCCAGACCCAGTCCTATACCTCAGACCCAGTCCTATACCCCAGACCCAGTCCTATACCTCAGACCCAGTCCTATACCTCAGACCCAGACCAAGCCCTATACCTCAGACCCAGTCCAATACCTCAGACCCAGTCCTATACCCCAGACCCAGTCCTATACCTCAGACCCTATACCTCAGACCCAGTCCTATACCCCAGACCTATTCCTATACCTCAGACCCAGTCCTATACCCCAGACCCAGTCCTATACCTCAGACCCAGTCCTATACCTCAGACCCTATACCTCAGACCCAGTCCTATACGTCAGACCCAGTCCTATACCTCAGACCCAGTCCTATACCTCAGACCCAGTCCTATACCTCAGACCCAGTCCTATACCTCAGACCCAGTCCTATACCCCAGACCCAGTCCTATACCTCAGACCCAGTCCTATACCTCAGACCCAGTCCTATACCCCAGACCCAGACCCAGTCCTATACCCCAGACCCAGTCCTATACCCCAGACCCAGTCCTATACCTCAGACCCAGTCCTATAACTCAGACCCAGTCCTATACCCCAGACCCAGTCCTATACCCCAGACCCAGTCCTATACCTCAGACCCAGTCCAATACCTCAGACCCTATACCCCAGACCCAGTCCTATACCCCAGACCCAGTCCTATACCTCAGACCCAGTCCTATACCTCAGACCCAGTCCTATACCCCAGACCCAGTCCTATACCCCAGACCCAGTCCTATACCTCAGACCCAGTCCTATACCCCAGACCCAGTCCTATACCCCAGACCCAGTCCTATACCCCAGACCCAGTCCTATACCTCAGACCCAGTCCTATACCTCAGACCCAGTCCTATACCTCAGACCCAGTCCTATACCTCAGACCCTATACCTCAGACCCAGTCCTATACCCCAGACCCAGACCCAGTCCTATACCCCAGACCCAGTCCTATACCCCAGACCCAGTCCTATACCCCAGACCCAGTCCTATACCTCAGACCCATTCCTATACCCCAGACCCAGTCCTATACCTCAGACCCAGTCCTATACCGCAGACCCAGTCCTATACCCCAGACCCAGTCCTATACCTCAGACCCAGTCCTATACCTCAGACCCAGTCCTATATCCTATACCCCAGACCCAGTCCTATACCTCAGACCCAGTCCTATACCCCAGACCCAGTCCTATACCTCAGACCCAGTCCTATACCTCAGACCCAGACCAAGCCCTATACCTCAGACCCAGTCCAATACCTCAGACCCAGTCCTATACCCCAGACCCAGTCCTATACCTCAGACCCTATACCTCAGACCCAGTCCTATACCCCAGACCCAGTCCTATACCTCAGACCCAGTCCTATACCCCAGACCCAGTCCTATACCTCAGACCCAGTCCTATACCTCAGACCCAGTCCTATACGTCAGACCCAGTCCTATACGTCAGACCCAGTCCTATACCTCAGACCCAGTCCTATACCTCAGACCCAGTCCTATACCTCAGACCCAGTCCTATACCCCAGACCCAGTCCTATACCTCAGACCCAGTCCTATACCTCAGACCCAGTCCTATACCCCAGACCCAGACCCAGTCCTATACCCCAGACCCAGTCCTATACCCCAGACCCAGTCCTATACCTCAGACCCAGTCCTATACCCCAGACCCAGTCCTATACCCCAGACCCAGTCCTATACCTCAGACCCAGTCCTATACCTCAGACCCAGTCCAATACCTCAGACCCTATACCCCAGACCCAGTCCTATACCCCAGACCCAGTCCTATACCTCAGACCCAGTCCTATACCTCAGACCCAGTCCTATACCCCAGACCCAGTCCTATACCCCAGACCCAGTCCTATTCCTCAGACCCAGTCCTATACCCCAGACCCAGTCCTATACCCCAGACCCAGTCCTATACCCCAGACCCAGTCCTATACCTCAGACCCAGTCCTATACCTCAGACCCAGTCCTATACCTCAGACCCAGTCCTATACCTCAGACCCTATACCTCAGACCCAGTCCTATACCCCAGACCCAGACCCAGTCCTATACCCCAGACCCAGTCCTATACCCCAGACCCAGTCCTATACCCCAGACCCAGTCCTATACCTCAGACCCATTCCTATACCCCAGACCCAGTCCTATACCTCAGACCCAGTCCTATACCGCAGACCCAGTCCTATACCCCAGACCCAGTCCTATACCTCAGACCCAGTCCTATACCTCAGACCCAGTCCTATATCCTATACCCCAGACCCAGTCCTATACCTCAGACCCTATGCCCCAGACCCAGTCCTATACCTCAGACCCAGTCCTATACCTCAGACCCTATACCTCAGACCCTATACCTCAGACCCAGTCCTATACCTCAGACCCTATACCCCAGACCCAGTCCTATACCTCAGACCCAGTCCTATACCTCAGACCCTATACCTCAGACCCAGTCCTATACCCCAGACCCAGTCCTGTATCCCAGACCCAGTCCTATACCTCAGACCCAGTCCTATACCCCAGACCCAGTCCTATACCCCAGACCCAGTCCTATACCTCAGACCCTATACCCCAGACCCAGTCCTATACCCCAGACCCAGTCCTATACCTCAGACCCAGTCCTATACCTCAGACCCAGTCCTATACCTCAGACCCAGTCCTATACCTCAGACCCAGTCCTATACCTCAGACCCAGTCCTATACCCCAGACCCAGTCCTATACCCCAGACCCAGTCCTATACCCCAGACCCAGTCCTATACCCCAGACCCAGTCCTATATCCCAGACCCAGTCCTATATCCCAGACCCAGTCCTATACCTCAGACCCAGTCCTATACCCCAGACCCAGTCCTATACCCCAGACCCAGTCCTATACCTCAGACCCTATACCCCAGACCCAGTCCTATACCCCAGACCCAGTCCTATACCTCAGACCCAGTCCTATACCTCAGACCCAGTCCTATACCTCAGACCCAGTCCTATACCTCAGACCCAGTCCTATACCTCAGACCCTATACCTCAGACCCAGTCCTATACCTCAGACCCAGTCCTATACCCCAGACCCAGTCCTATACCTCAGACCCAGTCCTATACCCCAGACCCAGTCCTATACCTCAGACCCAGTCCTATACCCCAGACCCAGTCCTATACCCCAGACCCAGTCCTATACCCCAGACCCAGTCCTATACCTCAGACCCAGTCCTATACCTCAGACCCTATACCTCAGACCCAGTCCTATACCTCAGACCCAGTCCTATACCTCAGACCCTATACCCCAGACCCAGTCCTATACCCCAGACCCAGTCCTATACCCCAGACCCAGTCCTATACCTCAGACCCAGTCCTATACCCCAGACCCAGTCCTATACCTCAGACCCAGTCCTATACCTCAGACCCAGTCCTATACCTCAGACCCTATACCTCAGACCCAGTCCTATACCCCAGACCCAGTCCTATACCTCAGACCCAGTCCTATACCTCAGACCCAGTCCTATACCTCAGACCCTATACCTCAGACCCAGTCCTATACCCCAGACCCAGTCCTATACCTCAGACCCATTCCTATACCCCAGACCCAGTCCTATACCTCAGACCCAGTCCTATACCCCAGACCCAGTCCTATACCCCAGACCCAGTCCTATACCTCAGACCCAGTCCTATACCTCAGACCCAGTCCTATACCCCAGACCCAGTCCTATACCTCAGACCCAGTCCTATACCCCAGACCCAGTCCTATACCTCAGACCCTATACCCCAGACCCAGTCCTATACCTCAGACCCAGTCCTATACCTCAGACCCTATACCTCAGACCCAGTCCTATACCTCAGACCCTATACCCCAGACCCAGTCCTATACCTCAGACCCAGTCCTATACCTCAGACCCTATACCTCAGACCCAGTCCTATACCCCAGACCCAGTCCTATATCCCAGACCCAGTCCTATACCCCAGACGCAGTCCTATACCTCAGACCCTATACCCCAGACCCAGTCCTATACCCCAGACCCAGTCCTATACCCCAGACCCAGTCCTATACCTCAGACCCAGTCCTATACCTCAGACCCAGTCCTATACCTCAGACCCAGTCCTATACCTCAGACCCAGTCCTATACCTCAGACCCTATACCTCAGACCCAGTCCTATACCTCAGACCCAGTCCTATACCCCAGACCCAGTCCTATACCTCAGACCCAGTCCTATACCCCAGACCCAGTCATATACCCCAGACCCAGTCCTATACCTCAGACCCAGTCCTATACCTCAGACCCTATACCTCAGACCCAGTCCTATACCCCAGACCCAGTCCTATACCCCAGACCCAGTCCTATACCTCAGACCCAGTCCTATACCCCAGACCCAGTCCTATACCCCAGACCCAGTCCTATACCCCAGACCCAGTCCTATACCTCAGACCCAGTCCTATACCTCAGACCCAGTCCTATACCTCAGACCCAGTCCTATACCCCAGACCCTATACCTCAGACCCAGTCCTATACTTCAGACCCAGTCCTATACCCCAGACCCAGTCCTATACCTCAGACCCAGTCCTGTACCCCAGACCCAGTCCTATACCTCAGACCCAGTCCTATACCTCAGACCCAGTCCTATACCTCAGACCCAGTCCTATATCTCAGACCCTATACCTCAGACCCAGTCCTATACCTCAGACCCAGTCCTATACCCCAGACCCAGTCCTATACCTCAGACCCTATACCTCAGACCCAGTCCTATACCTCAGACCCTGTCCTATACCCCAGACCCAGCCCTATACCTCAGACCCTATACCTCAGACCCAGTCCTATACCTCAGACCCAGTCCTATACGTCAGACCCAGTCCTATACCTCAGACCCAGTCCTATACCTCAGACCCAGTCCTATACCTCAGACCCAGTCCTATACCCCAGACCCAGTCCTATACCCCAGACCCAGACCTATACCTCAGACCCAGTCCTATACCCCAGACCCAGTCCTATACCTCAGACCCAGTCCTATACCTCAGACCCAGTCCTATACCTCAGACCCAGTCCTATACCTCAGACCCAGTCCTATACCTCAGACCCAGTCCTATACCTCAGACCCAGTCCTATACCCCAGACCCTATACCTCAGACCCAGTCCTATACCTCAGACCCAGTCCTATACCCCAGACCCAGTCCTATACCTCAGACCCAGTCCTATACCTCAGACCCAGTCCTATACCTCAGACCCTATACCTCAGACCCAGTCCTATACCCCAGACCCAGTCCTATACCTCAGACCCAGTCCTATACCTCAGACCCTATACCTCAGACCCAGTCCTATACCCCAGACCCAGTCCTATACCTCAGACCCAGTCCTATACCCCAGACCCAGTCCTATACCTCAGACCCAGTCCTATACCTCAGACCCAGTCCTATACCTCAGACCCAGTCCTATACCTCAGACCCAGTCCTATACCTCAGACCCAGTCCTATACCTCAGACCCTATACCTCAGACCCAGTCCTATACCTCAGACCCAGTCCTATACCCCAGACCCAGTCCTATACCTCAGACCCTATACCTCAGACCCAGTCCTATACCTCAGACCCTGTCCTATACCCCAGACCCAGCCCTATACCTCAGACCCTATACCTCAGACCCAGTCCTATACCTCAGACCCAGTCCTATACGTCAGACCCAGTCCTATACCTCAGACCCAGTCCTATACCTCAGACCCAGTCCTATACGTCAGACGCAGTCCTATACCTCAGACGCAGTCCTATACCTCAGACCCAGTCCTATACCTCAGACCCAGTCCTATACCTCAGACCCAGTCCTATACCTCAGACCCAGTCCTATACCTCAGACCCAGTCCTATACCCCAGACCCAGTCCTATACCTCAGACCCAGTCCTATACCTCAGACCCAGTCCTATACCTCAGACCCTATACCTCAGACCCAGTCCTATACCCCAGACCCAGTCCTATACCCCAGACCCAGTCCTATACCCCAGACCCAGTCCTATACCTCAGACCCTATACCCCAGACCCAGTCCTATACCTCAGACCTTATACCTCAGACCCAGTCCTATACCTCAGACCCAGTCCTATACCCCAGACCCAGTCCTATACCCCAGACCCAGTCCTATACCCCAGACCCAGTCCTATACCTCAGACCCTATACCCCAGACCCAGTCCTATACCTCAGACCCTATACCTCAGACCCAGTCCTATACCTCAGACCCAGTCCTATACCTCAGACCCAGTCCTATACCCCAGACCCTATACCTCAGACCCAGTCCTATACCCCAGACCCAGTCCTATACCCCAGACCCTATACCCCAGACCCAGTCCTATACCTCAGACCCAGTCCTATACCTCAGACCCAGTCCTATACCTCAGACCCAGTCCTATACCTCAGACCCAGTCCTATACCCCAGACCCAGTCCTATACCTCAGACCCAGTCCTATACCTCAGACCCAGTCCTATACCCCAGACCCTATACCTCAGACCCAGTCCTATACCCCAGACCCAGTCCTATACCCCAGACCCTATACCCCAGACCCAGTCCTATACCTCAGACCCAGTCCTATACCTCAGACCCAGTCCTATACCTCAGACCCAGTCCTATACCTCAGACCCAGTCCTATACCCCAGACCCAGTCCTATACCCCAGACCCAGTCCTATACCTCAGACCCAGTCCTATACCTCAGACCCAGTCCTATACCCCAGACCCATTCCTATACCTCAGACCCAGTCCTATACCCCAGACCCAGTCCTATACCTCAGACCCAGTCCTATACCCCAGACCCAGTCCTATACCTCAGACCCAGTCCTATACCTCAGACCCAGACCAAGCCCTATACCTCAGACCCAGTCCAATACCTCAGACCCAGTCCTATACCCCAGACCCAGTCCTATACCTCAGACCCTATACCTCAGACCCAGTCCTATACCCCAGACCCAGTCCTATACCTCAGACCCAGTCCTATACCCCAGACCCAGTCCTATACCCCAGACCCAGTCCTATACCTCAGACCCAGTCCTATACCCCAGACCCAGTCCTATACCCCAGACCCAGTCCTATACCTCAGACCCAGTCCTATACCCCAGACCCAGTCCTATACCCCAGACCAAGTCCTATACCCCAGACCCAGTCCTATACCTCAGACCCTATACCTCAGACCCAGTCCTATACCTCAGACCCAGTCCTATACCCCAGACCCAGTCCTATACCTCAGACCCAGTCCTATACCTCAGACCCAGTCCTATACCTCAGACCCAGTCCTATACCTCAGACCCAGTCCAATACCTCAGACCCAGTCCTATACCCCAGACCCAGTCCTATACCTCAGACCCTATACCTCAGACCCAGTCCTATACCCCAGACCCAGTCCTATACCTCAGACCCAGTCCTATACCCCAGACCCAGTCCTATACCTCAGACCCTATACCCCAGACCCAGTCCTATACCTCAGACCCAGTCCTATACCTCAGACCCAGTCCTATACCCCAGACCCAGTCCTATACCCCAGACCCAGTCCTATACCCCAGACCCAGTCCTATACCTCAGACCCTATACCTCAGACCCAGTCCTATACCCCAGACCCAGTCCTATACCCCAGACCCTATACCCCAGACCCAGTCCTATACCTCAGACCCAGTCCTATACCTCAGACCCAGTCCTATACCCCAGACCCAGTCCTATACCTCAGACCCAGTCCTATACCTCAGACCCAGTCCTATACCTCAGACCCAGTCCTATACCCCAGACCCAGTCCTATACCCCAGACCCAGTCCTATACCTCAGACCCAGTCCTATACCTCAGACCCAGTCCTATACCCCAGACCCAGTCCTATACCTCAGACCCAGTCCTATACCCCAGACCCAGTCCTATACCTCAGACCCAGTCCTATACCCCAGACCCAGTCCTATACCTCAGACCCAGTCCTATACCTCAGACCCAGACCATGCCCTATACCTCAGACCCAGTCCAATACCTCAGACCCAGTCCTATACCCCAGACCCAGTCCTATACCTCAGACCCTATACCTCAGACCCAGTCCTATACCCCAGACCCAGTCCTATACCTCAGACCCAGTCCTATACCCCAGACCCAGTCCTATACCCCAGACCCAGTCCTATACCTCAGACCCAGTCCTATACCCCAGACCCAGTCCTATACCCCAGACCCAGTCCTATACCTCAGACCCAGTCCTATACCCCAGACCCAGTCCTATACCCCAGACCAAGTCCTATACCCCAGACCCAGTCCTATACCTCAGACCCTATACCTCAGACCCAGTCCTATACCTCAGACCCAGTCCTATACCCCAGACCCAGTCCTATACCTCAGACCCAGTCCTATACCTCAGACCCAGTCCTATACCCCAGACCCAGTCCTATACCCCAGACCCAGTCCTATACCCCAGACCCAGTCCTATACCTCAGACCCAGTCCTATACCCCAGACCCAGTCCTATACCTCAGACCCAGTCCTATACCCCAGACCCAGTCCTATACCTCAGACCCAGTCCTATACCCCAGACCCAGTCCTATACCTCAGACCCAGTCCTATACCTCAGACCCAGACCAAGCCCTATACCTCAGACCCAGTCCAATACCTCAGACCCAGTCCTATACCCCAGACCCAGTCCTATACCTCAGACCCTATACCTCAGACCCAGTCCTATACCCCAGACCTATTCCTATACCTCAGACCCAGTCCTATACCCCAGACCCAGTCCTATACCTCAGACCCAGTCCTATACCTCAGACCCTATACCTCAGACCCAGTCCTATACGTCAGACCCAGTCCTATACGTCAGACCCAGTCCTATACCTCAGACCCAGTCCTATACCTCAGACCCAGTCCTATACCTCAGACCCAGTCCTATACCCCAGACCCAGTCCTATACCTCAGACCCAGTCCTATACCTCAGACCCAGTCCTATACCCCAGACCCAGACCCAGTCCTATACCCCAGACCCAGTCCTATACCCCAGACCCAGTCCTATACCTCAGACCCAGTCCTATAACTCAGACCCAGTCCTATACCCCAGACCCAGTCCTATACCCCAGACCCAGTCCTATACCTCAGACCCAGTCCAATACCTCAGACCCTATACCCCAGACCCAGTCCTATACCCCAGACCCAGTCCTATACCTCAGACCCAGTCCTATACCTCAGACCCAGTCCTATACCCCAGACCCAGTCCTATACCCCAGACCCAGTCCTATACCTCAGACCCAGTCCTATACCCCAGACCCAGTCCTATACCCCAGACCCAGTCCTATACCCCAGACCCAGTCCTATACCTCAGACCCAGTCCTATACCTCAGACCCAGTCCTATACCTCAGACCCAGTCCTATACCTCAGACCCTATACCTCAGACCCAGTCCTATACCCCAGACCCAGACCCAGTCCTATACCCCAGACCCAGTCCTATACCCCAGACCCAGTCCTATACCCCAGACCCAGTCCTATACCTCAGACCCATTCCTATACCCCAGACCCAGTCCTATACCTCAGACCCAGTCCTATACCGCAGACCCAGTCCTATACCCCAGACCCAGTCCTATACCCCAGACCCAGTCCTATACCCCAGACCCAGTCCTATACCTCAGACCCAGTCCTATACCTCAGACCCAGTCCTATACCTCAGACCCAGTCCTATACCCCAGACCCTATACCTCAGACCCAGTCCTATACTTCAGACCCAGTCCTATACCCCAGACCCAGTCCTATACCTCAGACCCAGTCCTGTACCCCAGACCCAGTCCTATACCTCAGACCCAGTCCTATACCTCAGACCCAGTCCTATACCTCAGACCCAGTCCTATATCTCAGACCCTATACCTCAGACCCAGTCCTATACCTCAGACCCAGTCCTATACCCCAGACCCAGTCCTATACCTCAGACCCTATACCTCAGACCCAGTCCTATACCTCAGACCCTGTCCTATACCCCAGACCCAGCCCTATACCTCAGACCCTATACCTCAGACCCAGTCCTATACCTCAGACCCAGTCCTATACGTCAGACCCAGTCCTATACCTCAGACCCAGTCCTATACCTCAGACCCAGTCCTATACCTCAGACCCAGTCCTATACCCCAGACCCAGTCCTATACCCCAGACCCAGACCTATACCTCAGACCCAGTCCTATACCCCAGACCCAGTCCTATACCTCAGACCCAGTCCTATACCTCAGACCCAGTCCTATACCTCAGACCCAGTCCTATACCTCAGACCCAGTCCTATACCTCAGACCCAGTCCTATACCTCAGACCCAGTCCTATACCCCAGACCCTATACCTCAGACCCAGTCCTATACCTCAGACCCAGTCCTATACCCCAGACCCAGTCCTATACCTCAGACCCAGTCCTATACCTCAGACCCAGTCCTATACCTCAGACCCTATACCTCAGACCCAGTCCTATACCCCAGACCCAGTCCTATACCTCAGACCCAGTCCTATACCTCAGACCCTATACCTCAGACCCAGTCCTATACCCCAGACCCAGTCCTATACCTCAGACCCAGTCCTATACCCCAGACCCAGTCCTATACCTCAGACCCAGTCCTATACCTCAGACCCAGTCCTATACCTCAGACCCAGTCCTATACCTCAGACCCAGTCCTATACCTCAGACCCAGTCCTATACCTCAGACCCTATACCTCAGACCCAGTCCTATACCTCAGACCCAGTCCTATACCCCAGACCCAGTCCTATACCTCAGACCCTATACCTCAGACCCAGTCCTATACCTCAGACCCTGTCCTATACCCCAGACCCAGCCCTATACCTCAGACCCTATACCTCAGACCCAGTCCTATACCTCAGACCCAGTCCTATACGTCAGACCCAGTCCTATACCTCAGACCCAGTCCTATACCTCAGACCCAGTCCTATACGTCAGACGCAGTCCTATACCTCAGACCCAGTCCTATACCTCAGACCCAGTCCTATACCTCAGACCCAGTCCTATACCTCAGACCCAGTCCTATACCTCAGACCCAGTCCTATACCTCAGACCCAGTCCTATACCCCAGACCCAGTCCTATACCTCAGACCCAGTCCTATACCTCAGACCCAGTCCTATACCTCAGACCCTATACCTCAGACCCAGTCCTATACCCCAGACCCAGTCCTATACCCCAGACCCAGTCCTATACCCCAGACCCAGTCCTATACCTCAGACCCTATACCCCAGACCCAGTCCTATACCTCAGACCTTATACCTCAGACCCAGTCCTATACCTCAGACCCAGTCCTATACCCCAGACCCAGTCCTATACCCCAGACCCAGTCCTATACCCCAGACCCAGTCCTATACCTCAGACCCTATACCCCAGACCCAGTCCTATACCTCAGACCCTATACCTCAGACCCAGTCCTATACCTCAGACCCAGTCCTATACCTCAGACCCAGTCCTATACCCCAGACCCTATACCTCAGACCCAGTCCTATACCCCAGACCCAGTCCTATACCCCAGACCCTATACCCCAGACCCAGTCCTATACCTCAGACCCAGTCCTATACCTCAGACCCAGTCCTATACCTCAGACCCAGTCCTATACCTCAGACCCAGTCCTATACCCCAGACCCAGTCCTATACCCCAGACCCAGTCCTATACCTCAGACCCAGTCCTATACCTCAGACCCAGTCCTATACCCCAGACCCATTCCTATACCTCAGACCCAGTCCTATACCCCAGACCCAGTCCTATACCTCAGACCCAGTCCTATACCCCAGACCCAGTCCTATACCTCAGACCCAGTCCTATACCTCAGACCCAGACCAAGCCCTATACCTCAGACCCAGTCCAATACCTCAGACCCAGTCCTATACCCCAGACCCAGTCCTATACCTCAGACCCTATACCTCAGACCCAGTCCTATACCCCAGACCCAGTCCTATACCTCAGACCCAGTCCTATACCCCAGACCCAGTCCTATACCCCAGACCCAGTCCTATACCTCAGACCCAGTCCTATACCCCAGACCCAGTCCTATACCCCAGACCCAGTCCTATACCCCAGACCCAGTCCTATACCTCAGACCCAGTCCTATACCCCAGACCCAGTCCTATACCCCAGACCAAGTCCTATACCCCAGACCCAGTCCTATACCTCAGACCCTATACCTCAGACCCAGTCCTATACCTCAGACCCAGTCCTATACCCCAGACCCAGTCCTATACCTCAGACCCAGTCCTATACCTCAGACCCAGTCCTATACCTCAGACCCAGTCCTATACCCCAGACCCAGTCCTATACCCCAGACCCAGTCCTATACCCCAGACCCAGTCCTATACCTCAGACCCAGTCCTATACCCCAGACCCAGTCCTATACCTCAGACCCAGTCCTATACCCCAGACCCAGTCCTATACCTCAGACCCAGTCCTATACCCCAGACCCAGTCCTATACCTCAGACCCAGTCCTATACCTCAGACCCAGACCAAGCCCTATACCTCAGACCCAGTCCAATACCTCAGACCCAGTCCTATACCCCAGACCCAGTCCTATACCTCAGACCCTATACCTCAGACCCAGTCCTATACCCCAGACCTATTCCTATACCTCAGACCCAGTCCTGTACCCCAGACCCAGTCCTATACCTCAGACCCAGTCCTATACCTCAGACCCAGTCCTATACCTCAGACCCAGTCCTATATCTCAGACCCTATACCTCAGACCCAGTCCTATACCTCAGACCCAGTCCTATACCCCAGACCCAGTCCTATACCTCAGACCCTATACCTCAGACCCAGTCCTATACCTCAGACCCTGTCCTATACCCCAGACCCAGCCCTATACCTCAGACCCTATACCTCAGACCCAGTCCTATACCTCAGACCCAGTCCTATACGTCAGACCCAGTCCTATACCTCAGACCCAGTCCTATACCTCAGACCCAGTCCTATACCTCAGACCCAGTCCTATACCCCAGACCCAGTCCTATACCCCAGACCCAGACCTATACCTCAGACCCAGTCCTATACCCCAGACCCAGTCCTATACCTCAGACCCAGTCCTATACCTCAGACCCAGTCCTATACCTCAGACCCAGTCCTATACCTCAGACCCAGTCCTATACCTCAGACCCAGTCCTATACCCCAGACCCTATACCTCAGACCCAGTCCTATACCTCAGACCCAGTCCTATACCCCAGACCCAGTCCTATACCTCAGACCCAGTCCTATACCTCAGACCCAGTCCTATACCTCAGACCCTATACCTCAGACCCAGTCCTATACCCCAGACCCAGTCCTATACCTCAGACCCAGTCCTATACCTCAGACCCTATACCTCAGACCCAGTCCTATACCCCAGACCCAGTCCTATACCTCAGACCCAGTCCTATACCCCAGACCCAGTCCTATACCTCAGACCCAGTCCTATACCTCAGACCCAGTCCTATACCTCAGACCCAGTCCTATACCTCAGACCCAGTCCTATACCTCAGACCCTATACCTCAGACCCAGTCCTATACCTCAGACCCAGTCCTATACCCCAGACCCAGTCCTATACCTCAGACCCTATACCTCAGACCCAGTCCTATACCTCAGACCCTGTCCTATACCCCAGACCCAGCCCTATACCTCAGACCCTATACCTCAGACCCAGTCCTATACCTCAGACCCAGTCCTATACGTCAGACCCAGTCCTATACCTCAGACCCAGTCCTATACCTCAGACCCAGTCCTATACGTCAGACGCAGTCCTATACCTCAGACCCAGTCCTATACCTCAGACCCAGTCCTATACCTCAGACCCAGTCCTATACCTCAGACCCAGTCCTATACCTCAGACCCAGTCCTATACCTCAGACCCAGTCCTATACCCCAGACCCAGTCCTATACCTCAGACCCAGTCCTATACCTCAGACCCAGTCCTATACCTCAGACCCTATACCTCAGACCCAGTCCTATACCCCAGACCCAGTCCTATACCCCAGACCCAGTCCTATACCCCAGACCCAGTCCTATACCTCAGACCCTATACCCCAGACCCAGTCCTATACCTCAGACCTTATACCTCAGACCCAGTCCTATACCTCAGACCCAGTCCTATACCCCAGACCCAGTCCTATACCCCAGACCCAGTCCTATACCCCAGACCCAGTCCTATACCTCAGACCCTATACCCCAGACCCAGTCCTATACCTCAGACCCTATACCTCAGACCCAGTCCTATACCTCAGACCCAGTCCTATACCTCAGACCCAGTCCTATACCCCAGACCCTATACCTCAGACCCAGTCCTATACCCCAGACCCAGTCCTATACCCCAGACCCTATACCCCAGACCCAGTCCTATACCTCAGACCCAGTCCTATACCTCAGACCCAGTCCTATACCTCAGACCCAGTCCTATACCTCAGACCCAGTCCTATACCCCAGACCCAGTCCTATACCCCAGACCCAGTCCTATACCTCAGACCCAGTCCTATACCTCAGACCCAGTCCTATACCCCAGACCCATTCCTATACCTCAGACCCAGTCCTATACCCCAGACCCAGTCCTATACCTCAGACCCAGTCCTATACCCCAGACCCAGTCCTATACCTCAGACCCAGTCCTATACCTCAGACCCAGACCAAGCCCTATACCTCAGACCCAGTCCAATACCTCAGACCCAGTCCTATACCCCAGACCCAGTCCTATACCTCAGACCCTATACCTCAGACCCAGTCCTATACCCCAGACCCAGTCCTATACCTCAGACCCAGTCCTATACCCCAGACCCAGTCCTATACCCCAGACCCAGTCCTATACCTCAGACCCAGTCCTATACCCCAGACCCAGTCCTATACCCCAGACCCAGTCCTATACCTCAGACCCAGTCCTATACCCCAGACCCAGTCCTATACCCCAGACCAAGTCCTATACCCCAGACCCAGTCCTATACCTCAGACCCTATACCTCAGACCCAGTCCTATACCTCAGACCCAGTCCTATACCCCAGACCCAGTCCTATACCTCAGACCCAGTCCTATACCTCAGACCCAGTCCTATACCTCAGACCCAGTCCTATACCTCAGACCCAGTCCAATACCTCAGACCCAGTCCTATACCCCAGACCCAGTCCTATACCTCAGACCCTATACCTCAGACCCAGTCCTATACCCCAGACCCAGTCCTATACCTCAGACCCAGTCCTATACCCCAGACCCAGTCCTATACCTCAGACCCTATACCCCAGACCCAGTCCTATACCTCAGACCCAGTCCTATACCTCAGACCCAGTCCTATACCCCAGACCCAGTCCTATACCCCAGACCCAGTCCTATACCCCAGACCCAGTCCTATACCTCAGACCCTATACCTCAGACCCAGTCCTATACCCCAGACCCAGTCCTATACCCCAGACCCTATACCCCAGACCCAGTCCTATACCTCAGACCCAGTCCTATACCTCAGACCCAGTCCTATACCCCAGACCCAGTCCTATACCTCAGACCCAGTCCTATACCTCAGACCCAGTCCTATACCTCAGACCCAGTCCTATACCCCAGACCCAGTCCTATACCCCAGACCCAGTCCTATACCTCAGACCCAGTCCTATACCTCAGACCCAGTCCTATACCCCAGACCCAGTCCTATACCTCAGACCCAGTCCTATACCCCAGACCCAGTCCTATACCTCAGACCCAGTCCTATACCCCAGACCCAGTCCTATACCTCAGACCCAGTCCTATACCTCAGACCCAGACCATGCCCTATACCTCAGACCCAGTCCAATACCTCAGACCCAGTCCTATACCCCAGACCCAGTCCTATACCTCAGACCCTATACCTCAGACCCAGTCCTATACCCCAGACCCAGTCCTATACCTCAGACCCAGTCCTATACCCCAGACCCAGTCCTATACCCCAGACCCAGTCCTATACCTCAGACCCAGTCCTATACCCCAGACCCAGTCCTATACCCCAGACCCAGTCCTATACCTCAGACCCAGTCCTATACCCCAGACCCAGTCCTATACCCCAGACCAAGTCCTATACCCCAGACCCAGTCCTATACCTCAGACCCTATACCTCAGACCCAGTCCTATACCTCAGACCCAGTCCTATACCCCAGACCCAGTCCTATACCTCAGACCCAGTCCTATACCTCAGACCCAGTCCTATACCTCAGACCCAGTCCTATACCCCAGACCCAGTCCTATACCCCAGACCCAGTCCTATACCCCAGACCCAGTCCTATACCTCAGACCCAGTCCTATACCCCAGACCCAGTCCTATACCTCAGACCCAGTCCTATACCCCAGACCCAGTCCTATACCTCAGACCCAGTCCTATACCCCAGACCCAGTCCTATACCTCAGACCCAGTCCTATACCTCAGACCCAGACCAAGCCCTATACCTCAGACCCAGTCCAATACCTCAGACCCAGTCCTATACCCCAGACCCAGTCCTATACCTCAGACCCTATACCTCAGACCCAGTCCTATACCCCAGACCTATTCCTATACCTCAGACCCAGTCCTATACCCCAGACCCAGTCCTATACCTCAGACCCAGTCCTATACCTCAGACCCTATACCTCAGACCCAGTCCTATACGTCAGACCCAGTCCTATACCTCAGACCCAGTCCTATACCTCAGACCCAGTCCTATACCTCAGACCCAGTCCTATACCTCAGACCCAGTCCTATACCCCAGACCCAGTCCTATACCTCAGACCCAGTCCTATACCTCAGACCCAGTCCTATACCCCAGACCCAGACCCAGTCCTATACCCCAGACCCAGTCCTATACCCCAGACCCAGTCCTATACCTCAGACCCAGTCCTATAACTCAGACCCAGTCCTATACCCCAGACCCAGTCCTATACCCCAGACCCAGTCCTATACCTCAGACCCAGTCCAATACCTCAGACCCTATACCCCAGACCCAGTCCTATACCCCAGACCCAGTCCTATACCCCAGACCCAGTCCTATACCCCAGACCCAGTCCTATACCTCAGACCCAGTCCTATACCCCAGACCCAGTCCTATACCTCAGACCCAGTCCTATACCCCAGACCCAGTCCTATACCTCAGACCCAGTCCTATACCCCAGACCCAGTCCTATACCTCAGACCCAGTCCTATACCTCAGACCCAGACCAAGCCCTATACCTCAGACCCAGTCCAATACCTCAGACCCAGTCCTATACCCCAGACCCAGTCCTATACCTCAGACCCTATACCTCAGACCCAGTCCTATACCCCAGACCTATTCCTATACCTCAGACCCAGTCCTGTACCCCAGACCCAGTCCTATACCTCAGACCCAGTCCTATACCTCAGACCCAGTCCTATACCTCAGACCCAGTCCTATATCTCAGACCCTATACCTCAGACCCAGTCCTATACCTCAGACCCAGTCCTATACCCCAGACCCAGTCCTATACCTCAGACCCTATACCTCAGACCCAGTCCTATACCTCAGACCCTGTCCTATACCCCAGACCCAGCCCTATACCTCAGACCCTATACCTCAGACCCAGTCCTATACCTCAGACCCAGTCCTATACGTCAGACCCAGTCCTATACCTCAGACCCAGTCCTATACCTCAGACCCAGTCCTATACCTCAGACCCAGTCCTATACCCCAGACCCAGTCCTATACCCCAGACCCAGACCTATACCTCAGACCCAGTCCTATACCCCAGACCCAGTCCTATACCTCAGACCCAGTCCTATACCTCAGACCCAGTCCTATACCTCAGACCCAGTCCTATACCTCAGACCCAGTCCTATACCTCAGACCCAGTCCTATACCTCAGACCCAGTCCTATACCTCAGACCCAGTCCTATACCTCAGACCCAGTCCTATACCTCAGACCCAGTCCTATACCTCAGACCCAGTCCTATACCTCAGACCCTATACCTCAGACCCAGTCCTATACCCCAGACCCAGTCCTATACCTCAGACCCAGTCCTATACCTCAGACCCTATACCTCAGACCCAGTCCTATACCCCAGACCCAGTCCTATACCTCAGACCCAGTCCTATACCCCAGACCCAGTCCTATACCTCAGACCCAGTCCTATACCTCAGACCCAGTCCTATACCTCAGACCCAGTCCTATACCTCAGACCCAGTCCTATACCTCAGACCCTATACCTCAGACCCAGTCCTATACCTCAGACCCAGTCCTATACCCCAGACCCAGTCCTATACCTCAGACCCTATACCTCAGACCCAGTCCTATACCTCAGACCCTGTCCTATACCCCAGACCCAGCCCTATACCTCAGACCCTATACCTCAGACCCAGTCCTATACCTCAGACCCAGTCCTATACGTCAGACCCAGTCCTATACCTCAGACCCAGTCCTATACCTCAGACCCAGTCCTATACGTCAGACGCAGTCCTATACCTCAGACCCAGTCCTATACCTCAGACCCAGTCCTATACCTCAGACCCAGTCCTATACCTCAGACCCAGTCCTATACCTCAGACCCAGTCCTATACCTCAGACCCAGTCCTATACCCCAGACCCAGTCCTATACCTCAGACCCAGTCCTATACCTCAGACCCAGTCCTATACCTCAGACCCTATACCTCAGACCCAGTCCTATACCCCAGACCCAGTCCTATACCCCAGACCCAGTCCTATACCCCAGACCCAGTCCTATACCTCAGACCCTATACCCCAGACCCAGTCCTATACCTCAGACCTTATACCTCAGACCCAGTCCTATACCTCAGACCCAGTCCTATACCCCAGACCCAGTCCTATACCCCAGACCCAGTCCTATACCCCAGACCCAGTCCTATACCTCAGACCCTATACCCCAGACCCAGTCCTATACCTCAGACCCTATACCTCAGACCCAGTCCTATACCTCAGACCCAGTCCTATACCTCAGACCCAGTCCTATACCCCAGACCCTATACCTCAGACCCAGTCCTATACCCCAGACCCAGTCCTATACCCCAGACCCTATACCCCAGACCCAGTCCTATACCTCAGACCCAGTCCTATACCTCAGACCCAGTCCTATACCTCAGACCCAGTCCTATACCTCAGACCCAGTCCTATACCCCAGACCCAGTCCTATACCCCAGACCCAGTCCTATACCTCAGACCCAGTCCTATACCTCAGACCCAGTCCTATACCCCAGACCCATTCCTATACCTCAGACCCAGTCCTATACCCCAGACCCAGTCCTATACCTCAGACCCAGTCCTATACCCCAGACCCAGTCCTATACCTCAGACCCAGTCCTATACCTCAGACCCAGACCAAGCCCTATACCTCAGACCCAGTCCAATACCTCAGACCCAGTCCTATACCCCAGACCCAGTCCTATACCTCAGACCCTATACCTCAGACCCAGTCCTATACCCCAGACCCAGTCCTATACCTCAGACCCAGTCCTATACCCCAGACCCAGTCCTATACCCCAGACCCAGTCCTATACCTCAGACCCAGTCCTATACCCCAGACCCAGTCCTATACCCCAGACCCAGTCCTATACCTCAGACCCAGTCCTATACCCCAGACCCAGTCCTATACCCCAGACCAAGTCCTATACCCCAGACCCAGTCCTATACCTCAGACCCTATACCTCAGACCCAGTCCTATACCTCAGACCCAGTCCTATACCCCAGACCCAGTCCTATACCTCAGACCCAGTCCTATACCTCAGACCCAGTCCTATACCTCAGACCCAGTCCTATACCTCAGACCCAGTCCAATACCTCAGACCCAGTCCTATACCCCAGACCCAGTCCTATACCTCAGACCCTATACCTCAGACCCAGTCCTATACCCCAGACCCAGTCCTATACCTCAGACCCAGTCCTATACCCCAGACCCAGTCCTATACCTCAGACCCTATACCCCAGACCCAGTCCTATACCTCAGACCCAGTCCTATACCTCAGACCCAGTCCTATACCCCAGACCCAGTCCTATACCCCAGACCCAGTCCTATACCCCAGACCCAGTCCTATACCTCAGACCCTATACCTCAGACCCAGTCCTATACCCCAGACCCAGTCCTATACCCCAGACCCTATACCCCAGACCCAGTCCTATACCTCAGACCCAGTCCTATACCTCAGACCCAGTCCTATACCCCAGACCCAGTCCTATACCTCAGACCCAGTCCTATACCTCAGACCCAGTCCTATACCTCAGACCCAGTCCTATACCCCAGACCCAGTCCTATACCCCAGACCCAGTCCTATACCTCAGACCCAGTCCTATACCTCAGACCCAGTCCTATACCCCAGACCCAGTCCTATACCTCAGACCCAGTCCTATACCCCAGACCCAGTCCTATACCTCAGACCCAGTCCTATACCCCAGACCCAGTCCTATACCTCAGACCCAGTCCTATACCTCAGACCCAGACCATGCCCTATACCTCAGACCCAGTCCAATACCTCAGACCCAGTCCTATACCCCAGACCCAGTCCTATACCTCAGACCCTATACCTCAGACCCAGTCCTATACCCCAGACCCAGTCCTATACCTCAGACCCAGTCCTATACCCCAGACCCAGTCCTATACCCCAGACCCAGTCCTATACCTCAGACCCAGTCCTATACCCCAGACCCAGTCCTATACCTCAGACCCAGTCCTATACCCCAGACCCAGTCCTATACCCCAGACCAAGTCCTATACCCCAGACCCAGTCCTATACCTCAGACCCTATACCTCAGACCCAGTCCTATACCTCAGACCCAGTCCTATACCCCAGACCCAGTCCTATACCTCAGACCCAGTCCTATACCTCAGACCCAGTCCTATACCTCAGACCCAGTCCTATACCCCAGACCCAGTCCTATACCCCAGACCCAGTCCTATACCCCAGACCCAGTCCTATACCTCAGACCCAGTCCTATACCCCAGACCCAGTCCTATACCTCAGACCCAGTCCTATACCCCAGACCCAGTCCTATACCTCAGACCCAGTCCTATACCCCAGACCCAGTCCTATACCTCAGACCCAGTCCTATACCTCAGACCCAGACCAAGCCCTATACCTCAGACCCAGTCCAATACCTCAGACCCAGTCCTATACCCCAGACCCAGTCCTATACCTCAGACCCTATACCTCAGACCCAGTCCTATACCCCAGACCTATTCCTATACCTCAGACCCAGTCCTATACCCCAGACCCAGTCCTATACCTCAGACCCAGTCCTATACCTCAGACCCTATACCTCAGACCCAGTCCTATACGTCAGACCCAGTCCTATACCTCAGACCCAGTCCTATACCTCAGACCCAGTCCTATACCTCAGACCCAGTCCTATACCCCAGACCCAGTCCTATACCTCAGACCCAGTCCTATACCTCAGACCCAGTCCTATACCCCAGACCCAGACCCAGTCCTATACCCCAGACCCAGTCCTATACCCCAGACCCAGTCCTATACCTCAGACCCAGTCCTATAACTCAGACCCAGTCCTATACCCCAGACCCAGTCCTATACCCCAGACCCAGTCCTATACCTCAGACCCAGTCCAATACCTCAGACCCTATACCCCAGACCCAGTCCTATACCCCAGACCCAGTCCTATACCTCAGACCCAGTCCTATACCTCAGACCCAGTCCTATACCCCAGACCCAGTCCTATACCCCAGACCCAGTCCTATACCTCAGACCCAGTCCTATACCCCAGACCCAGTCCTATACCCCAGACCCAGTCCTATACCCCAGACCCAGTCCTATACCTCAGACCCAGTCCTATACCTCAGACCCAGTCCTATACCTCAGACCCAGTCCTATACCTCAGACCCTATACCTCAGACCCAGTCCTATACCCCAGACCCAGACCCAGTCCTATACCCCAGACCCAGTCCTATACCCCAGACCCAGTCCTATACCCCAGACCCAGTCCTATACCTCAGACCCATTCCTATACCCCAGACCCAGTCCTATACCTCAGACCCAGTCCTATACCGCAGACCCAGTCCTATACCCCAGACCCAGTCCTATACCTCAGACCCAGTCCTATACCTCAGACCCAGTCCTATATCCTATACCCCAGACCCAGTCCTATACCTCAGACCCTATGCCCCAGACCCAGTCCTATACCTCAGACCCAGTCCTATACCTCAGACCCTATACCTCAGACCCTATACCTCAGACCCAGTCCTATACCTCAGACCCTATACCCCAGACCCAGTCCTATACCTCAGACCCAGTCCAATACCTCAGACCCAGTCCTATACCCCAGACCCAGTCCTATACCTCAGACCCTATACCTCAGACCCAGTCCTATACCCCAGACCCAGTCCTATACCTCAGACCCAGTCCTATACCCCAGACCCAGTCCTATACCTCAGACCCTATACCCCAGACCCAGTCCTATACCTCAGACCCAGTCCTATACCTCAGACCCAGTCCTATACCTCAGACCCAGTCCTATACCCCAGACCCAGTCCTATACCCCAGACCCAGTCCTATACCCCAGACCCAGTCCTATACCTCAGACCCTATACCTCAGACCCAGTCCTATACCCCAGACCCTATACCCCAGACCCAGTCCTATACCTCAGACCCAGTCCTATACCTCAGACCCAGTCCTATACCCCAGACCCAGTCCTATACCTCAGACCCAGTCCTATACCTCAGACCCAGTCCTATACCTCAGACCCAGTCCTATACCCCAGACCCAGTCCTATACCCCAGACCCAGTCCTATACCTCAGACCCAGTCCTATACCTCAGACCCAGTCCTATACCCCAGACCCAGTCCTATACCCCAGACCCAGTCCTATACCTCAGACCCAGTCCAATACCTCAGACCCTATACCCCAGACCCAGTCCTATACCCCAGACCCAGTCCTATACCTCAGACCCAGTCCTATACCTCAGACCCAGTCCTATACCCCAGACCCAGTCCTATACCCCAGACCCAGTCCTATACCTCAGACCCAGTCCTATACCCCAGACCCAGTCCTATACCCCAGACCCAGTCCTATACCCCAGACCCAGTCCTATACCTCAGACCCAGTCCTATACCTCAGACCCAGTCCTATACCTCAGACCCAGTCCTATACCTCAGACCCTATACCTCAGACCCAGTCCTATACCCCAGACCCAGACCCAGTCCTATACCCCAGACCCAGTCCTATACCCCAGACCCAGTCCTATACCTCAGACCCAGTCCTATACCTCAGACCCAGTCCTATACCCCAGACCCAGTCCTATACCTCAGACCCAGTCCTATACCTCAGACCCAGTCCTATACCTCAGACCCAGTCCTATACCCCAGACCCAGTCCTATACCCCAGACCCAGTCCTATACCTCAGACCCAGTCCTATACCTCAGACCCAGTCCTATACCCCAGACCCAGTCCTATACCCCAGACCCAGTCCTATACCTCAGACCCAGTCCAATACCTCAGACCCTATACCCCAGACCCAGTCCTATACCCCAGACCCAGTCCTATACCTCAGACCCAGTCCTATACCTCAGACCCAGTCCTATACCCCAGACCCAGTCCTATACCCCAGACCCAGTCCTATACCTCAGACCCAGTCCTATACCCCAGACCCAGTCCTATACCCCAGACCCAGTCCTATACCCCAGACCCAGTCCTATACCTCAGACCCAGTCCTATACCTCAGACCCAGTCCTATACCTCAGACCCAGTCCTATACCTCAGACCCTATACCTCAGACCCAGTCCTATACCCCAGACCCAGACCCAGTCCTATACCCCAGACCCAGTCCTATACCCCAGACCCAGTCCTATACCCCAGACCCAGTCCTATACCTCAGACCCATTCCTATACCCCAGACCCAGTCCTATACCTCAGACCCAGTCCTATACCGCAGACCCAGTCCTATACCCCAGACCCAGTCCTATACCTCAGACCCAGTCCTATACCTCAGACCCAGTCCTATATCCTATACCCCAGACCCAGTCCTATACCTCAGACCCTATGCCCCAGACCCAGTCCTATACCTCAGACCCAGTCCTATACCTCAGACCCTATACCTCAGACCCTATACCTCAGACCCAGTCCTATACCTCAGACCCTATACCCCAGTCCTATACCTCAGACCCAGTCCAATACCTCAGACCCAGTCCTATACCCCAGACCCAGTCCTATACCTCAGACCCTATACCTCAGACCCAGTCCTATACCCCAGACCCAGTCCTATACCTCAGACCCAGTCCTATACCCCAGACCCAGTCCTATACCTCAGACCCTATACCCCAGACCCAGTCCTATACCTCAGACCCAGTCCTATACCTCAGACCCAGTCCTATACCTCAGACCCAGTCCTATACCCCAGACCCAGTCCTATACCCCAGACCCAGTCCTATACCCCAGACCCAGTCCTATACCTCAGACCCTATACCTCAGACCCAGTCCTATACCCCAGACCCTATACCCCAGACCCAGTCCTATACCTCAGACCCAGTCCTATACCTCAGACCCAGTCCTATACCCCAGACCCAGTCCTATACCTCAGACCCAGTCCTATACCTCAGACCCAGTCCTATACCTCAGACCCAGTCCTATACCCCAGACCCAGTCCTATACCCCAGACCCAGTCCTATACCTCAGACCCTATACCTCAGACCCAGTCCTATACCCCAGACCCAGTCCTATACCTCAGACCCAGTCCTATACCCCAGACCCAGTCCTATACCTCAGACCCTATACCCCAGACCCAGTCCTATACCTCAGACCCAGTCCTATACCTCAGACCCAGTCCTATACCTCAGACCCAGTCCTATACCCCAGACCCAGTCCTATACCCCAGACCCAGTCCTATACCCCAGACCCAGTCCTATACCTCAGACCCTATACCTCAGACCCAGTCCTATACCCCAGACCCTATACCCCAGACCCAGTCCTATACCTCAGACCCAGTCCTATACCTCAGACCCAGTCCTATACCCCAGACCCAGTCCTATACCTCAGACCCAGTCCTATACCCCAGACCCAGTCCTATACCCCAGACCCAGTCCTATACCCCAGACCCAGTCCTATACCTCAGACCCAGTCCTATACCTCAGACCCAGTCCTATACCTCAGACCCAGTCCTATACCTCAGACCCTATACCTCAGACCCAGTCCTATACCCCAGACCCAGACCCAGTCCTATACCCCAGACCCAGTCCTATACCCCAGACCCAGTCCTATACCTCAGACCCAGTCCTATACCTCAGACCCAGTCCTATACCCCAGACCCAGTCCTATACCTCAGACCCAGTCCTATACCTCAGACCCAGTCCTATACCTCAGACCCAGTCCTATACCCCAGACCCAGTCCTATACCCCAGACCCAGTCCTATACCTCAGACCCAGTCCTATACCTCAGACCCAGTCCTATACCCCAGACCCAGTCCTATACCCCAGACCCAGTCCTATACCTCAGACCCAGTCCAATACCTCAGACCCTATACCCCAGACCCAGTCCTATACCCCAGACCCAGTCCTATACCTCAGACCCAGTCCTATACCTCAGACCCAGTCCTATACCCCAGACCCAGTCCTATACCCCAGACCCAGTCCTATACCTCAGACCCAGTCCTATACCCCAGACCCAGTCCTATACCCCAGACCCAGTCCTATACCCCAGACCCAGTCCTATACCTCAGACCCAGTCCTATACCTCAGACCCAGTCCTATACCTCAGACCCAGTCCTATACCTCAGACCCTATACCTCAGACCCAGTCCTATACCCCAGACCCAGACCCAGTCCTATACCCCAGACCCAGTCCTATACCCCAGACCCAGTCCTATACCCCAGACCCAGTCCTATACCTCAGACCCATTCCTATACCCCAGACCCAGTCCTATACCTCAGACCCAGTCCTATACCGCAGACCCAGTCCTATACCCCAGACCCAGTCCTATACCTCAGACCCAGTCCTATACCTCAGACCCAGTCCTATATCCTATACCCCAGACCCAGTCCTATACCTCAGACCCTATGCCCCAGACCCAGTCCTATACCTCAGACCCAGTCCTATACCTCAGACCCTATACCTCAGACCCTATACCTCAGACCCAGTCCTATACCTCAGACCCTATACCCCAGTCCTATACCTCAGACCCAGTCCAATACCTCAGACCCAGTCCTATACCCCAGACCCAGTCCTATACCTCAGACCCTATACCTCAGACCCAGTCCTATACCCCAGACCCAGTCCTATACCTCAGACCCAGTCCTATACCCCAGACCCAGTCCTATACCTCAGACCCTATACCCCAGACCCAGTCCTATACCTCAGACCCAGTCCTATACCTCAGACCCAGTCCTATACCTCAGACCCAGTCCTATACCCCAGACCCAGTCCTATACCCCAGACCCAGTCCTATACCCCAGACCCAGTCCTATACCTCAGACCCTATACCTCAGACCCAGTCCTATACCCCAGACCCTATACCCCAGACCCAGTCCTATACCTCAGACCCAGTCCTATACCTCAGACCCAGTCCTATACCCCAGACCCAGTCCTATACCTCAGACCCAGTCCTATACCTCAGACCCAGTCCTATACCTCAGACCCAGTCCTATACCCCAGACCCAGTCCTATACCCCAGACCCAGTCCTATACCTCAGACCCAGTCCTATACCTCAGACCCAGTCCTATACCCCAGACCCAGTCCTATACCTCAGACCCAGTCCTATACCCCAGACCCAGTCCTATACCTCAGACCCAGTCCTATACCCCAGACCCAGTCCTATACCTCAGACCCAGTCCTATACCTCAGACCCAGACCAAGCCCTATACCTCAGACCCAGTCCAATACCTCAGACCCAGTCCTATACCCCAGACCCAGTCCTATACCTCAGACCCTATACCTCAGACCCAGTCCTATACCCCAGACCCAGTCCTATACCTCAGACCCAGTCCTATACCCCAGACCCAGTCCTATACCCCAGACCCAGTCCTATACCTCAGACCCAGTCCTATACCCCAGACCCAGTCCTATACCCCAGACCCAGTCCTATACCTCAGACCCAGTCCTATACCCCAGACCCAGTCCTATACCCCAGACCAAGTCCTATACCCCAGACCCAGTCCTATACCTCAGACCCTATACCTCAGACCCAGTCCTATACCTCAGACCCAGTCCTATACCCCAGACCCAGTCCTATACCTCAGACCCAGTCCTATACCTCAGACCCAGTCCTATACCTCAGACCCAGTCCTATACCCCAGACCCAGTCCTATACCCCAGACCCAGTCCTATACCCCAGACCCAGTCCTATACCTCAGACCCAGTCCTATACCCCAGACCCAGTCCTATACCTCAGACCCAGTCCTATACCCCAGACCCAGTCCTATACCTCAGACCCAGTCCTATACCCCAGACCCAGTCCTATACCTCAGACCCAGTCCTATACCTCAGACCCAGACCAAGCCCTATACCTCAGACCCAGTCCAATACCTCAGACCCAGTCCTATACCCCAGACCCAGTCCTATACCTCAGACCCTATACCTCAGACCCAGTCCTATACCCCAGACCCAGTCCTATACCTCAGACCCAGTCCTATACCCCAGACCCAGTCCTATACCTCAGACCCAGTCCTATACCTCAGACCCTATACCTCAGACCCAGTCCTATACGTCAGACCCAGTCCTATACCTCAGACCCAGTCCTATACCTCAGACCCAGTCCTATACCTCAGACCCAGTCCTATACCTCAGACCCATTCCTATACCCCAGACCCAGTCCTATACCTCAGACCCAGTCCTATACCTCAGACCCAGTCCTATACCCCAGACCCAGACCCAGTCCTATACCCCAGACCCAGTCCTATACCCCAGACCCAGTCCTATACCTCAGACCCAGTCCTATAACTCAGACCCAGTCCTATACCCCAGACCCAGTCCTATACCCCAGACCCAGTCCTATACCTCAGACCCAGTCCTATACCTCAGACCCAGTCCAATACCTCAGACCCAGTCCTATACCCCAGACCCAGTCCTATACCTCAGACCCAGTCCTATACCTCAGACCCAGTCCTATACCTCAGACCCAGTCCTATACCCCAGACCCAGTCCTATACCCCAGACCCAGTCCTATACCTCAGACCCAGTCCTATACCCCAGACCCAGTCCTATACCCCAGACCCAGTCCTATACCTCAGACCCAGTCCTATACCTCAGACCCAGTCCTATACCTCAGACCCAGTCCTATACCTCAGACCCAGTCCTATACCTCAGACCCAGTCCTATACCTCAGACCCTATACCTCAGACCCAGTCCTATACCCCAGACCCAGACCCAGTCCTATACCCCAGACCCAGTCCTATACCCCAGACCCAGTCCTATACCTCAGACCCATTCCTATACCCCAGACCCAGTCCTATACCTCAGACCCAGTCCTATACCGCAGACCCAGTCCTATACCCCAGACCCAGTCCTATACCTCAGACCCAGTCCTATACCTCAGACCCAGTCCTATATCCTATACCCCAGACCCAGTCCTATACCTCAGACCCTATGCCCCAGACCCAGTCCTATACCTCAGACCCAGTCCTATACCTCAGACCCTATACCTCAGACCCTATACCTCAGACCCAGTCCTATACCTCAGACCCTATACCCCAGACCCAGTCCTATACCTCAGACCCAGTCCTATACCTCAGACCCTATACCTCAGACCCAGTCCTATACCCCAGACCCAGTCCTGTATCCCAGACCCAGTCCTATACCTCAGACCCAGTCCTATACCCCAGACCCAGTCCTATACCCCAGACCCAGTCCTATACCTCAGACCCTATACCCCAGACCCAGTCCTATACCCCAGACCCAGTCCTATACCTCAGACCCAGTCCTATACCTCAGACCCAGTCCTATACCTCAGACCCAGTCCTATACCTCAGACCCAGTCCTATACCTCAGACCCAGTCCTATACCCCAGACCCAGTCCTATACCCCAGACCCAGTCCTATACCCCAGACCCAGTCCTATACCCCAGACCCAGTCCTATATCCCAGACCCAGTCCTATACCTCAGACCCAGTCCTATACCCCAGACCCAGTCCTATACCCCAGACCCAGTCCTATACCTCAGACCCTATACCCCAGACCCAGTCCTATACCCCAGACCCAGTCCTATACCTCAGACCCTATACCTCAGACCCAGTCCTATACCTCAGACCCAGTCCTATACCCCAGACCCAGTCCTATACCTCAGACCCAGTCCTATACCCCAGACCCAGTCCTATACCTCAGACCCAGTCCTATACCCCAGACCCAGTCCTATACCCCAGACCCAGTCCTATACCCCAGACCCAGTCCTATACCTCAGACCCTATACCTCAGACCCAGTCCTATACCTCAGACCCTATACCTCAGACCCAGTCCTATACCCCAGACCCAGTCCTATACCCCAGACCCAGTCCTATACCCCAGACCCAGTCCTATACCCCAGACCCAGTCCTATACCCCAGACCCAGTCCTATACCTCAGACCCAGTCCTATACCTCAGACCCTATACCTCAGACCCAGTCCTATACCCCAGACCCAGTCCTATACCTCAGACCCAGTCCTATACCTCAGACCCAGTCCTATACCTCAGACCCTATACCTCAGACCCAGTCCTATACCTCAGACCCATTCCTATACCCCAGACCCAGTCCTATACCTCAGACCCAGTCCTATACCCCAGACCCAGTCCTATACCCCAGACCCAGTCCTATACCTCAGACCCAGTCCTATACCTCAGACCCAGTCCTATACCCCAGACCCAGTCCTATACCTTAGACCCTATACCCCAGACCCAGTCCTATACCTCAGACCCAGTCCTATACCTCAGACCCTATACCTCAGACCCAGTCCTATACCTCAGACCCTATACCCCAGACCCAGTCCTATACCTCAGACCCAGTCCTATACCTCAGACCCTATACCTCAGACCCAGTCCTATACCCCAGACCCAGTCCTATATCCCAGACCCAGTCCTATACCTCAGACCCAGTCCTATACCCCAGACCCAGTCCTATACCCCAGACGCAGTCCTATACCTCAGACCCTATACCCCAGACCCAGTCCTATACCCCAGACCCAGTCCTATACCCCAGACCCAGTCCTATACCCCAGACCCAGTCCTATACCTCAGACCCAGTCCTATACCTCAGACCCAGTCCTATACCTCAGACCCAGTCCTATACCTCAGACCCAGTCCTATACCTCAGACCCAGTCCTATACCCCAGACCCAGTCCTATACCTCAGACCCAGTCCTATACCCCAGACCCAGTCATATACCCCAGACCCAGTCCTATACCTCAGACCCAGTCCTATACCTCAGACCCTATACCTCAGACCCAGTCCTATACCCCAGACCCAGTCCTATACCCCAGACCCAGTCCTATACCCCAGACCCAGTCTTATACCTCAGACCCAGTCCTATACCCCAGACCCAGTCCTATACCCCAGACCCTATACCTCAGACCCAGTCCTATACTTCAGACCCAGTCCTATACCCCAGACCCAGTCCTATACCTCAGACCCAGTCCTGTACCCCAGACCCAGTCCTATACCCCAGACCCAGTCCTATACCCCAGACCCAGACCCTATACCTCAGACCCAGTCCTATACCTCAGACCCAGTCCTATACCTCAGACCCAGTCCTGTACCCCAGACCCAGACCCTATACCTCAGACCCAGTCCTATACGCCAGACCCAGTCCTATACCCCAGACCCAGACCCTATACCTCAGACCCAGTCCTATACCTCAGACCCAGTCCTATACCTCAGACCCAGTCCTGTACCCCAGACCCAGACCCTATACCTCAGACCCAGTCCTATACCTCAGACCCAGTCCTATACCTCAGACCCAGTCCTATACCTCAGACCCAGTCCTGTACCCCAGACCCAGACCCTATACCTCAGACCCAGTCCTATACCTCAGACCCAGTCCTATACCTCAGACCCTATACCCCAGACCCAGTCCTATACCTCAGACCCAGTCCTATACCTCAGACCCAGTCCTATACCTCAGACCCAGTCCTATACCTCATACCCAGTCCTATACCTCAGACCCTATACCTCAGACCCAGTCCTATACCCCAGACCCAGTCCTATACCTCAGACCCAGTCCTATACCTCAGACCCAGCCCTATACCTCAGACCCAGTCCTATACCTCAGACCCAGTCCTATACCCCAGACCCAGTCCTATACCCCAGAGCCAGTCCTATACCTCAGACCCAGTCCTATACCCCAGACCCAGTCCTATACCTCAGACCCAGTCCTATACCTCAGACCCAGTCCTATACCTCAGACCCTATACCCCAGACCCAGTCCTATACCTCAGACCCAGTCCTATACCTCAGACCCAGTCCTATACCTCAGACCCAGTCCTATACCTCAGACCCAGTCCTATACCTCAGACCCAGTCCTATACCTCAGACCCAGTCCTATACCTCAGACCCAGTCCTATACCCCAGACCCAGTCCTATACCTCAGACCCTATACCTCAGACCCAGTCCTATACCTCAGACCCAGTCCTATACCTCAGACCCAGTCCTATACCCCAGACCCAGTCCTATACCTCAGACCCAGTCCTATACCTCAGACCCAGTCCTATACCTCAGACCCAGTCCTATACCTCAGACCCTATACCTCAGACCCAGTCCTATACCTCAGACCCTATACCCCAGACCCAGTCCTATACCCCAGACCCAGTCCTATACCCCAGTCCTATACCTCAGACCCAGTCCTATACCCCAGACCCTATACCTCAGACCCAGTCCTATACCTCAGACCCAGTCCTATACCTCAGACCCAGTCCTATACCTCAGACCCAGTCCTATACCTCAGACCCAGTCCTATACCTCAGACCCAGTCCTATACCCCAGACCCAGTCCTTTACCTCAGACCCAGTCCTATACCTCAGACCCAGTCCTATACCTCAGACCCAGTCCTATACCTCAGACCCAGTCCTATACCTCAGACCCAGTCCTATACCCCAGACCCAGTCCTATACCTCAGACCCAGTCCTATACCTCAGACCCAGTCCTATACCTCAGACCCAGTCCTATACCTCAGACCCAGTCCTATACCCCAGACCCAGTCCTATACCTCAGACCCAGTCCTATACCCCAGACCCAGTCCTATACCCCAGACCCTATACCCCAGACCCTATACCTCAGACCCAGTCCTATACCCCAGACCCAGTCCTATACCCCAGACCCTATACCCCAGACCCAGTCCTATACCTCAGACCCAGTCCTATACCCCAGACCCAGTCCTATACCTCAGACCCTATACCTCAGACCCAGTCCTATACCCCAGACCCAGTCCTATACCTCAGACCCAGTCCTATACCCCAGACCCAGTCCTATACCTCAGACCCTATACCTCAGACCCAGTCCTATACCTCAGACCCAGTCCTATACCCCAGACCCTATACCTCAGACCCAGCCCTATACCCCAGACCCAGTCCTATACCTCAGACCCAGTCCTATACCTCAGACCCAGTCCTATACCTCAGACCCAGTCCTATACCCCAGACCCAGTCCTATACCCCAGACCCAGTCCTATACCTCAGACCCAGTCCTATACCTCAGACCCAGTCCTATACCCCAGACCCAGTCCTATACCCCAGACCCTATACCCCAGACCCAGTCCTATACCTCAGACCCAGTCCTATACCTCAGACCCTATACCTCAGACCCAGTCCTATACCTCAGACCCAGTCCTATACCCCAGACCCTATACCCCAGACCCAGTCCTATACCTCAGACCCAGTCCTATACCTCAGACCCTATACCTCAGACCCAGTCCTATACCTCAGACCCAGTCCTATACCCCAGACCCTATACCCCAGACCCAGTCCTATACCTCAGACCCAGTCCTATACCTCAGACCCAGTCCTATACCCCAGACCCAGTCCTATACCCCAGACCCAGTCCTATACCCCAGACCCAGTCCTATACCCCAGACCCAGTCCTATACCTCAGACCCAGTCCTATACCCCAGACCCAGTCCTATACCTCAGACCCAGTCCTATACCTCAGACCCAGTCCTATACCTCAGACCCAGTCCTATACCCCAGACCCAGTCCTATACCTCAGACCCAGTCCTATACCTCAGACCCAGTCCTATACCTCAGACCCTATACCTCAGACCCAGTCCTATACCCCAGACCCAGTCCTATACCCCAGACCCAGTCCTATACCCCAGACCCAGTCCTATACCCCAGACCCTATACCTCAGACCCAGTCCTATACCCCAGACCCAGTCCTATACCCCAGACCCAGTCCTATACCTCAGACCCAGTCCTATACCCCAGACCCTATACCTCAGACCCAGTCCTATACCCCAGACCCAGTCCTATACCTCAGACCCAGTCCTATACCTCAGACCCAGTCCTATACCTCAGACCCAGTCCTATACCCCAGACCCAGTCCTATACCTCAGACCCAGTCCTATACCTCAGACCCAGTCCTATACCTCAGACCCTATACCTCAGACCCAGTCCTATACCCCAGACCCAGTCCTATACCCCAGACCCAGTCCTATACCCCAGACCCAGTCCTATACCCCAGACCCAGTCCTATACCCCAGACCCTATACCTCAGACCCAGTCCTATACCCCAGACCCAGTCCTATACCCCAGACCCAGTCCTATACCTCAGACCCAGTCCTATACCCCAGACCCTATACCTCAGACCCAGTCCTATACCCCAGACCCAGTCCTATACCTCAGACCCAGTCCTATACCTCAGACCCAGTCCTATACCTCAGACCCAGTCCTATACCTCAGACCCAGTCCTATACCTCAGACCCAGTCCTATACCTCAGACCCAGTCCTATACCCCAGACCCAGCCCTATACCTCAGACCCAGTCCTATACCTCAGACCCAGTCCTATACCTCAGACCCAGTCCTATACCTCAGACCCAGTCCTATACCCCAGACCCAGTCCTATACCCCAGACCCAGTCCTATACCCCAGACCCAGTCCTATACCCCAGACCCAGTCCTATACCCCAGACCCTATACCTCAGACCCAGTCCTATACCCCAGACCCAGTCCTATACCTCAGACCCAGTCCTATACCCCAGACCCTATACCTCAGACCCAGTCCTATACCCCAGACCCAGTCCTATACCTCAGACCCAGTCCTATACCCCAGACCCAGTCCTATACCCCAGACCCAGTCCTATACCCCAGACCCAGTCCTATACCTCAGACCCAGTCCTATACCCCAGACCCAGTCCTATACCTCAGACCCAGTCCTATACCTCAGACCCTATACCTCAGACCCAGTCCTATACCCCAGACCCAGTCCTATACCTCAGACCCAGTCCTATACCCCAGACCCAGTCCTATACCTCAGACCCAGTCCTATACCTCAGACCCAGTCCTATACCTCAGACCCAGTCCTATACCCCAGACCCAGTCCTATACCTCAGACCCAGTCCTATACCTCAGACCCAGTCCTATACCTCAGACCCTATACCTCAGACCCAGTCCTATACCCCAGACCCAGTCCTATACCCCAGACCCAGTCCTATACCCCAGACCCAGTCCTATACCCCAGACCCAGTCCTATACCCCAGACCCTATACCTCAGACCCAGTCCTATACCCCAGACCCAGTCCTATACCCCAGACCCAGTCCTATACCTCAGACCCAGTCCTATACCCCAGACCCTATACCTCAGACCCAGTCCTATACCCCAGACCCAGTCCTATACCTCAGACCCAGTCCTATACCTCAGACCCAGTCCTATACCTCAGACCCAGTCCTATACCTCAGACCCAGTCCTATACCCCAGACCCAGCCCTATACCTCAGACCCAGTCCTATACCTCAGACCCAGTCCTATACCTCAGACCCAGTCCTATACCTCAGACCCAGTCCTATACCCCAGACCCAGTCCTATACCCCAGACCCAGTCCTATACCCCAGACCCAGTCCTATACCCCAGACCCAGTCCTATACCCCAGACCCTATACCTCAGACCCAGTCCTATACCCCAGACCCAGTCCTATACCTCAGACCCAGTCCTATACCCCAGACCCTATACCTCAGACCCAGTCCTATACCCCAGACCCAGTCCTATACCTCAGACCCAGTCCTATACCTCAGACCCAGTCCTATACCTCAGACCCAGTCCTATACCCCAGACCCAGTCCTATACCCCAGACCCAGTCCTATACCCCAGACCCAGTCCTATACCTCAGACCCAGTCCTATACCCCAGACCCAGTCCTATACCTCAGACCCTATACCCCAGACCCAGTCCTATACCCCAGACCCAGTCCTATACCTCAGACCCAGTCCTATACCTCAGACCCAGTCCTATACCCCAGACCCAGTCCTATACCTCAGACCCTATACCTCAGACCCAGTCCTATACCCCAGACCCAGTCCTATACCCCAGACCCAGTCCTATACCCCAGACCCAGTCCTATACCTCAGACCCAGTCCTATACCTCAGACCCAGTCCTATACCTCAGACCCTATACCCCAGACCCAGTCCTATACCTCAGACCCAGTCCTATACCTCAGACCCAGTCCTATACCTCAGACCCAGTCCTATACCCCAGACCCAGTCCTATACCTCAGACCCTATACCTCAGACCCAGTCCTATACCTCAGACCCTATACCTCAGACCCAGTCCTATACCCCAGACCCAGTCCTATACCTCAGACCCAGTCCTATACCTCAGACCCAGTCCTATACCCCAGACCCAGTCCTATACCCCAGACCCAGTCCTATACCTCAGACCCTGTACCTCAGACCCAGTCCTATACCTCAGACCCTATACCTCAGACCCAGTCCTATACCCCAGACCCAGCCCTATACCCCAGACCCAGTCCTATACCTCAGACCCAGTCCTATACCTCAGACCCAGTCCTATACCTCAGACCCAGTCCTATACCTCAGACCCAGTCCTATACCCCAGACCCAGCCCTATACCCCAGACCCAGTCCTATACCTCAGACCCAGTCCTATACCTCAGACCCAGTCCTATACCTCAGACCCAGTCCTATACCTCAGACCCAGTCCTATACCCCAGACCCAGTCCTATACCCCAGACCCAGTCCTATACCCCAGACCCAGTCCTATACCTCAGACCCAGTCCTATACCTCAGACCCAGTCCTATACCCCAGACCCAGTCCTATACCCCAGACCCAGTCCTATACCCCAGACCCAGTCCTATACCCCAGACCCAGTCCTATACCCAGACCCTATACCCCAGACCCAGTCCTATACCCCAGACCCAGTCCTATACCTCAGACCCTATACCTCAGACCCAGTCCTATACCCCAGACCCAGTCCTACACCCCAGACCCAGTCCTATACCTCAGACCCAGTCCTATACCCCAGACCCAGTCCTATATCCCAGACCCAGTCCTATACCTCAGACCCAGTCCTATACCTCAGACCCAGTCCTATACGTCAGACCCAGTCCTATACCCCAGACCCAGTCCTATACCTCAGACCCAGTCCTATACCCCAGACCCAGTCCTATACCTCAGACCCTATACCTCAGACCCAGTCCTATACCTCAGACCCAGTCCTATACCTCAGACCCAGTCCTATACCTCAGACCCAGTCCTATACCCCAGACCCAGTCCTATACCTCAGACCCAGTCCTATACCTCAGACCCAGTCCTATACCCCAGACCCAGTCCTATACCTCAGACCCAGTCCTATACCCCAGACCCAGTCCTATACCCCAGACCCAGTCCTATACCTCAGACCCAGTCCTATACCCCAGACCCTATACCCCAGACCCAGTCCTATACCCCAGACCCAGTCCTATACCCCAGACCCAGTCCTATACCCCAGACCCTATACCCCAGACCCAGTCCTATACCCCAGACCCAGTCCTATACCCCAGACCCAGTCCTATACCCCAGACCCAGTCCTATACCTCAGACCCAGTCCTATACCTCAGACCCAGTCCTATACCCCAGACCCAGTCCTATACCTCAGACCCTATACCTCAGACCCAGTCCTATACCCCAGACCCAGTCCTATACCCCAGACCCAGTCCTATACCCCAGACCCTATACCTCAGACCCAGTCCTATACCTCAGACCCAGTCCTATACCTCAGACCCAGTCCTATACCTCAGACCCAGTCCTATACCCCAGACCCTATACCTCAGACCCAGTCCTATACCTCAGACCCAGTCCTATACCTCAGACCCAGTCCTATACCTCAGACCCAGTCCTATACCTCAGACCCTATACCCCAGACCCAGTCCTATACCTCAGACCCAGTCCTATACCCCAGACCCTATACCTCAGACCCAGTCCTATACCTCAGACCCAGTCCTATACCTCAGACCCAGTCCTATACCCCAGACCCAGTCCTATACCCCAGACCCAGTCCTATACCTCAGACCCAGTCCTATACCTCAGACCCAGTCCTATACCTCAGACCCAGTCCTATACCTCAGACCCAGTCCTATACCTCAGACCCAGTCCTATACCTCAGACCCTATACCTCAGACCCAGTCCTATACCTCAGACCCAGTCCTATACCTCAGACCCTATACCCCAGACCCAGTCCTATACCTCAGACCCTATACCTCAGACCCAGTCCTATACCTCAGACCCAGTCCTATACCCCAGACCCAGTCCTATACCTCAGACCCAGTCCTATACCCCAGACCCTATACCTCAGACCCAGTCCTATACCTCAGACCCTATACCTCAGACCATTCCTATACCTCAGACCCATTCCTATACCTCAGACCCAGTCCTATACCCCAGACCCAGTCCTATACCCCAGACCCAGTCCTATACCTCAGACCCAGTCCTATACCCCAGACCCAGTCCTATACCTCAGACCCAGTCCTATACCCCAGACCCAGTCCTATACCTCAGACCCTATACCCCAGACCCAGTCCTATACCCCAGACCCAGTCCTATACCCCAGACCCAGTCCTATACCCCAGACCCAGTCCTATACCTCAGACCCAGTCCTATACCCCAGACCCTATACCCCAGACCCAGCCCTATACCTCAGACCCAGTCCTATACCCCAGACCCAGTCCTATACCCCAGACCCAGTCCTATACCCCAGACCCAGTCCTATACCTCAGACCCAGCCCTATACCTCAGACCCAGTCCTATACCTCAGACCCTATACCCCAGACCCAGTCCTATACCTCAGACCCAGTCCTATACCCCAGACCCAGTCCTATACCCCAGACACAGTCCTATACCTCAGACCCAGTCCTATACCCCAGACCCAGTCCCATACCTCAGACCCAGTCCTATACCCCAGACCCAGTCCTATACCCCAGACCCAGTCCTATACCTCAGACCCAGTCCTATACCTCAGACCCAGTCCTATACCTCAGACCCAGTCCTATACCTCAGACCCAGTCCTATACCTCAGACCCAGTCCTATACCTCAGACCCAGTCCTATACCTCAGACCCTATACCTCAGACCCAGTCCTATACCTCAGACCCAGTCCTATACCTCAGACCCTATACCCCAGACCCAGTCCTATACCTCAGACCCTATACCTCAGACCCAGTCCTATACCTCAGACCCAGTCCTATACCCCAGACCCAGTCCTATACCTCAGACCCAGTCCTATACCCCAGACCCTATACCTCAGACCCAGTCCTATACCTCAGACCCTATACCTCAGACCATTCCTATACCTCAGACCCATTCCTATACCTCAGACCCAGTCCTATACCCCAGACCCAGTCCTATACCCCAGACCCAGTCCTATACCCCAGACCCAGTCCTATACCTCAGACCCAGTCCTATACCTCAGACCCAGTCCTATACCCCAGACCCAGTCCTATACCTCAGACCCTATTCCCCAGACCCAGTCCTATACCCCAGACCCAGTCCTATACCCCAGACCCAGTCCTATACCCCAGACCCAGTCCTATACCTCAGACCCAGTCCTATACCCCAGACCCTATACCCCAGACCCAGCCCTATACCTCAGACCCAGTCCTATACCCCAGACCCTATACCCCAGACCCAGTCCTATACCTCAGACCCAGTCCTATACCCCAGACCCAGTCCTATACCTCAGACCCAGCCCTATACCTCAGACCCAGTCCTATACCTCAGACCCTATACCCCAGACCCAGTCCTATACCTCAGACCCAGTCCTATATCCCAGACCCAGTCCTATACCCCAGACACAGTCCTATACCTCAGACCCAGTCCTATACCCCAGACCCAGTCCCATACCTCAGACCCAGTCCTATACCCCAGACCCAGTCCTATACCTCAGACCCAGTCCTATACCTCAGACCCAGTCCTATACCTCAGACCCAGTCCTATACCTCAGACCCAGTCCTATACCTCAGACCCTATACCCCAGACCCAGTCCTATACCCCAGACCCTATACCTCAGACCCAGTCCTATACCTCAGACCCAGTCCTATACCCCAGACCCAGTCCTATACCTCAGACCCTATACCTCAGACCCAGTCCTATACCTCAGACCCAGTCCTATACCTCAGACCCAGTCCTATACCCCAGACCCAGCCCTATACCTCAGACCCTATACCTCAGACCCAGTCCTATACCCCAGACCCAGTCCTATACCTCAGACCCTATACCTCAAACCCAGTCCTATACCTCAGACCCTATACCTCAGACCCAGTCCTATACCTCAGACCCAGTCCTATACCTCAGACCCTATACCCCAGACCCAGTCCTATACCTCAGACCCTATACCTCAGACCCAGTCCTATACCTCAGACCCAGTCCTATACCCCAGACACTATACCCCAGACCCAGTCCTATACCCCAGACCCAGTCCTATACCTCAGACCCATTCCTATACCCCAGACCCAGTCCGATACCTCAGACCCAGTCCTATACCTCAGACCCAGTCCTATACCCCAGACCCAGTCCTATAGCTCAGACCCAGTCCTATACCCCAGACCCAGTCCTATACCTCAGACCCAGTCCTATACCTCAGACCCAGTCCTATACCCCAGACCCAGTCCTATACCTCAGACCCAGTCCTATACCTCAGACCCAGTCCTATACCTCAGACCCAGTCCTATACCCCAGACCCAGTCCTATACCTCAGACCCAGTCCTATACCTCAGACCCAGTCCTATACCTCAGACCCAGTCCTATACCTCAGACCCAGTCCTATACCTCAGACCCAGTCCTATACCTCAGACCCAGTCCTATACCCCAGACCCAGTCCTATACCTCAGACCCAGTCCTATACCTCAGACCCAGTCCTATACCTCAGACCCAGTCCTATACCTCAGACCCTATACCTCAGACCCAGTCCTATACCCTAGACCCAGTCCTATACCTCAGACCCAGTCCTATACCCCAGACCCAGTCCTATACCTCAGACCCTATACCTCAGACCCAGTCCTATACCCCAGACCCAGTCCTATACCCCAGACCCAGTCCTATACCTCAGACCCAGTCCTATACCCCAG
Organism: Coregonus lavaretus; assembly: GCF_964263955.1. NCBI lineage: Eukaryota > Metazoa > Chordata > Actinopteri > Salmoniformes > Salmonidae > Coregonus > Coregonus lavaretus. The sequence goes on from NC_140004.1 coordinate 50,401,885, forward strand.
ACCCAGTCCTATACCTCAGACCCTATACCCCAGACCCAGTCCTATACCTCAGACCCAGTCCTATACCTCAGACCCTATACCTCAGACCCAGTCCTATACCCCAGACCCAGTCCTATACCCCAGACCCAGTCCTATACCCCAGACCCAGTCCTATACCCCAGACCCAGTCCTATACCTCAGACCCAGTCCTATACCTCAGACCCTATACCTCAGACCCAGTCCTATACCCCAGACCCAGTCCTATACCCCAGACCCAGTCCTATACCCCAGACCCAGTCCTATACCCCACACCCAGTCCTATACCCCAGACCCAGTCCTATACCTCAGACCCAGTCCTATACCTCAGACCCAGTCCTATACCCCAGACCCAGTCCTATACCCCAGACCCAGTCCTATACCCCAGACCCAGTCCTATACCCCAGACCCAGTCCTATACCTCAAACCCAGTCCTATACCTCAGACCCAGTCCTATACCCCAGACCCAGTCCTATACCTCAGACCCTATACCCCAGACCCAGTCCTATACCCCAGACCCAGTCCTATACCCCAGACCCAGTCCTATACCTCAGACCCAGTCCTATACCTCAGACCCTATACCTCAGACCCAGTCCTATACCCCAGACCCAGACCCAGTCCTATACCTCAGACCCAGTCCTATACCTCAGACCCAGTCCTATACCCCAGACCCAGTCCTATACCTCAGACCCAGTCCTATACCTCAGACCCAGTCCTATACCCCAGACCCAGTCCTATACCTCAGACACAGCCCTATACCTCAGACCCAGTCCTATACCCCAGACCCAGTCCTATACCTCAGACCCAGTCCTATACCCCAGACCCAGTCCTATACCCCAGACCCTATACCCCAGACCCAGTCCTATACCTCAGACCCAGTCCTATACCCCAGACCCAGCCCTATACCTCAGACCCAGTCCTATACCCCAGACCCTATACCCCAGACCCAGTCCTATACCTCAGACCCAGTCCTATACCCCAGACCCAGTCCTATACCTCAGACCCAGTCCTATACCTCAGACCCTATACCCCAGACCCAGTCCTATACCTCAGACCCAGTCCTATACCCCAGACCCAGTCCTATACCCCAGACACAGTCCTATACCTCAGACCCAGTCCTATACCCCAGACCCAGTCCCATACCTCAGACCCAGTCCTATACCCCAGACCCAGTCCTATACCTCAGACCCAGTCCTATACCTCAGACCCAGTCCTATACCTCAGACCCAGTCCTATACCTCAGACCCAGTCCTATACCTCAGACCCTATACCCCAGACCCAGTCCTATACCTCAGACCCTATACCTCAGACCCAGTCCTATACCTCAGACCCAGTCCTATACCCCAGACCCAGTCCTATACCTCAGACCCAGTCCTATACCCCAGACCCTATACCTCAGACCCAGTCCTATACCTCAGACCCTATACCTCAGACCATTCCTATACCTCAGACCCATTCCTATACCTCAGACCCAGTCCTATACCCCAGACCCAGTCCTATACCCCAGACCCAGTCCTATACCCCAGACCCAGTCCTATACCTCAGACCCTATTCCCCAGACCCAGTCCTATACCCCAGACCCAGTCCTATACCCCAGACCCAGTCCTATACCCCAGACCCAGTCCTATACCTCAGACCCAGTCCTATACCCCAGACCCTATACCCCAGACCCAGCCCTATACCTCAGACCCAGTCCTATACCCCAGACCCTATACCCCAGACCCAGTCCTATACCTCAGACCCAGTCCTATACCCCAGACCCAGTCCTATACCTCAGACCCAGCCCTATACCTCAGACCCAGTCCTATACCTCAGACCCTATACCCCAGACCCAGTCCTATACCTCAGACCCAGTCCTATATCCCAGACCCAGTCCTATACCCCAGACACAGTCCTATACCTCAGACCCAGTCCTATACCCCAGACCCAGTCCCATACCTCAGACCCAGTCCTATACCCCAGACCCAGTCCTATACCTCAGACCCAGTCCTATACCTCAGACCCAGTCCTATACCTCAGACCCAGTCCTATACCTCAGACCCAGTCCTATACCTCAGACCCTATACCCCAGACCCAGTCCTATACCCCAGACCCTATACCTCAGACCCAGTCCTATACCTCAGACCCAGTCCTATACCCCAGACCCAGTCCTATACCTCAGACCCTATACCTCAGACCCAGTCCTATACCTCAGACCCAGTCCTATACCTCAGACCCAGTCCTATACCCCAGACCCAGCCCTATACCTCAGACCCTATACCTCAGACCCAGTCCTATACCCCAGACCCAGTCCTATACCTCAGACCCTATACCTCAAACCCAGTCCTATACCTCAGACCCTATACCTCAGACCCAGTCCTATACCTCAGACCCAGTCCTATACCTCAGACCCTATACCCCAGACCCAGTCCTATACCTCAGACCCTATACCTCAGACCCAGTCCTATACCTCAGACCCAGTCCTATACCTCAGACCCAGTCCTATACCCCAGACCCAGTCCTATACCCCAGACCCAGTCCTATACCCCAGACCCAGTCCTATACCCCAGACCCAGTCCTATACCCCAGACCCTATACCTCAGACCCAGTCCTATACCCCAGACCCAGTCCTATACCTCAGACCCAGTCCTATACCCCAGACCCTATACCTCAGACCCAGTCCTATACCCCAGACCCAGTCCTATACCTCAGACCCAGTCCTATACCTCAGACCCAGTCCTATACCTCAGACCCAGTCCTATACCCCAGACCCAGTCCTATACCCCAGACCCAGTCCTATACCCCAGACCCAGTCCTATACCTCAGACCCAGTCCTATACCCCAGACCCAGTCCTATACCTCAGACCCTATACCCCAGACCCAGTCCTATACCCCAGACCCAGTCCTATACCTCAGACCCAGTCCTATACCTCAGACCCAGTCCTATACCCCAGACCCAGTCCTATACCTCAGACCCTATACCTCAGACCCAGTCCTATACCCCAGACCCAGTCCTATACCCCAGACCCAGTCCTATACCCCAGACCCAGTCCTATACCTCAGACCCAGTCCTATACCTCAGACCCAGTCCTATACCTCAGACCCTATACCCCAGACCCAGTCCTATACCTCAGACCCAGTCCTATACCTCAGACCCAGTCCTATACCTCAGACCCAGTCCTATACCCCAGACCCAGTCCTATACCTCAGACCCTATACCTCAGACCCAGTCCTATACCTCAGACCCTATACCTCAGACCCAGTCCTATACCCCAGACCCAGTCCTATACCTCAGACCCAGTCCTATACCTCAGACCCAGTCCTATACCCCAGACCCAGTCCTATACCCCAGACCCAGTCCTATACCTCAGACCCTGTACCTCAGACCCAGTCCTATACCTCAGACCCTATACCTCAGACCCAGTCCTATACCCCAGACCCAGCCCTATACCCCAGACCCAGTCCTATACCTCAGACCCAGTCCTATACCTCAGACCCAGTCCTATACCTCAGACCCAGTCCTATACCTCAGACCCAGTCCTATACCCCAGACCCAGCCCTATACCCCAGACCCAGTCCTATACCTCAGACCCAGTCCTATACCTCAGACCCAGTCCTATACCTCAGACCCAGTCCTATACCTCAGACCCAGTCCTATACCCCAGACCCAGTCCTATACCCCAGACCCAGTCCTATACCCCAGACCCAGTCCTATACCTCAGACCCAGTCCTATACCTCAGACCCAGTCCTATACCCCAGACCCAGTCCTATACCCCAGACCCAGTCCTATACCCCAGACCCAGTCCTATACCCCAGACCCAGTCCTATACCCAGACCCTATACCCCAGACCCAGTCCTATACCCCAGACCCAGTCCTATACCTCAGACCCTATACCTCAGACCCAGTCCTATACCCCAGACCCAGTCCTACACCCCAGACCCAGTCCTATACCTCAGACCCAGTCCTATACCCCAGACCCAGTCCTATATCCCAGACCCAGTCCTATACCTCAGACCCAGTCCTATACCTCAGACCCAGTCCTATACGTCAGACCCAGTCCTATACCCCAGACCCAGTCCTATACCTCAGACCCAGTCCTATACCCCAGACCCAGTCCTATACCTCAGACCCTATACCTCAGACCCAGTCCTATACCTCAGACCCAGTCCTATACCTCAGACCCAGTCCTATACCTCAGACCCAGTCCTATACCCCAGACCCAGTCCTATACCTCAGACCCAGTCCTATACCTCAGACCCAGTCCTATACCCCAGACCCAGTCCTATACCTCAGACCCAGTCCTATACCCCAGACCCAGTCCTATACCCCAGACCCAGTCCTATACCTCAGACCCAGTCCTATACCCCAGACCCAGTCCTATACCCCAGACCCAGTCCTATACCCCAGACCCAGTCCTATACCCCAGACCCAGTCCTATACCTCAGACCCAGTCCTATACCTCAGACCCAGTCCTATACCCCAGACCCAGTCCTATACCTCAGACCCTATACCTCAGACCCAGTCCTATACCCCAGACCCAGTCCTATACCCCAGACCCAGTCCTATACCCCAGACCCTATACCTCAGACCCAGTCCTATACCTCAGACCCAGTCCTATACCTCAGACCCAGTCCTATACCTCAGACCCAGTCCTATACCCCAGACCCTATACCTCAGACCCAGTCCTATACCTCAGACCCAGTCCTATACCTCAGACCCAGTCCTATACCTCAGACCCAGTCCTATACCTCAGACCCTATACCCCAGACCCAGTCCTATACCTCAGACCCAGTCCTATACCCCAGACCCTATACCTCAGACCCAGTCCTATACCTCAGACCCAGTCCTATACCTCAGACCCAGTCCTATACCCCAGACCCAGTCCTATACCCCAGACCCAGTCCTATACCTCAGACCCAGTCCTATACCTCAGACCCAGTCCTATACCTCAGACCCAGTCCTATACCTCAGACCCAGTCCTATACCTCAGACCCAGTCCTATACCTCAGACCCTATACCTCAGACCCAGTCCTATACCTCAGACCCAGTCCTATACCTCAGACCCTATACCCCAGACCCAGTCCTATACCTCAGACCCTATACCTCAGACCCAGTCCTATACCTCAGACCCAGTCCTATACCCCAGACCCAGTCCTATACCTCAGACCCAGTCCTATACCCCAGACCCTATACCTCAGACCCAGTCCTATACCTCAGACCCTATACCTCAGACCATTCCTATACCTCAGACCCATTCCTATACCTCAGACCCAGTCCTATACCCCAGACCCGGTCCTATACCCCAGACCCAGTCCTATACCTCAGACCCAGTCCTATACCCCAGACCCAGTCCTATACCTCAGACCCAGTCCTATACCCCAGACCCAGTCCTATACCTCAGACCCTATACCCCAGACCCAGTCCTATACCCCAGACCCAGTCCTATACCCCAGACCCAGTCCTATACCCCAGACCCAGTCCTATACCTCAGACCCAGTCCTATACCCCAGACCCTATACCCCAGACCCAGCCCTATACCTCAGACCCAGTCCTATACCCCAGACCCAGTCCTATACCCCAGACCCAGTCCTATACCCCAGACCCAGTCCTATACCTCAGACCCAGCCCTATACCTCAGACCCAGTCCTATACCTCAGACCCTATACCCCAGACCCAGTCCTATACCTCAGACCCAGTCCTATACCCCAGACCCAGTCCTATACCCCAGACACAGTCCTATACCTCAGACCCAGTCCTATACCCCAGACCCAGTCCCATACCTCAGACCTAGTCCTATACCCCAGACCCAGTCCTATACCCCAGACCCAGTCCTATACCTCAGACCCAGTCCTATACCTCAGACCCAGTCCTATACCTCAGACCCAGTCCTATACCTCAGACCCAGTCCTATACCTCAGACCCAGTCCTATACCTCAGACCCAGTCCTATACCTCAGACCCTATACCTCAGACCCAGTCCTATACCTCAGACCCAGTCCTATACCTCAGACCCTATACCCCAGACCCAGTCCTATACCTCAGACCCTATACCTCAGACCCAGTCCTATACCTCAGACCCAGTCCTATACCCCAGACCCAGTCCTATACCCCAGACCCTATACCTCAGACCCAGTCCTATACCTCAGACCCTATACCTCAGACCATTCCTATACCTCAGACCCATTCCTATACCTCAGACCCAGTCCTATACCCCAGACCCAGTCCTATACCCCAGACCCAGTCCTATACCCCAGACCCAGTCCTATACCTCAGACCCAGTCCTATACCTCAGACCCAGTCCTATACCCCAGACCCAGTCCTATACCTCAGACCCTATTCCCCAGACCCAGTCCTATACCCCAGACCCAGTCCTATACCCCAGACCCAGTCCTATACCCCAGACCCAGTCCTATACCTCAGACCCAGTCCTATACCCCAGACCCTATACCCCAGACCCAGCCCTATACCTCAGACCCAGTCCTATACCCCAGACCCTATACCCCAGACCCAGTCCTATACCTCAGACCCAGTCCTATACCCCAGACCCAGTCCTATACCTCAGACCCAGCCCTATACCTCAGACCCAGTCCTATACCTCAGACCCTATACCCCAGACCCAGTCCTATACCTCAGACCCAGTCCTATATCCCAGACCCAGTCCTATACCCCAGACACAGTCCTATACCTCAGACCCAGTCCTATACCCCAGACCCAGTCCCATACCTCAGACCCAGTCCTATACCCCAGACCCAGTCCTATACCTCAGACCCAGTCCTATACCTCAGACCCAGTCCTATACCTCAGACCCAGTCCTATACCTCAGACCCAGTCCTATACCTCAGACCCTATACCCCAGACCCAGTCCTATACCCCAGACCCTATACCTCAGACCCAGTCCTATACCTCAGACCCAGTCCTATACCCCAGACCCAGTCCTATACCTCAGACCCTATACCTCAGACCCAGTCCTATACCTCAGACCCAGTCCTATACCTCAGACCCAGTCCTATACCCCAGACCCAGCCCTATACCTCAGACCCTATACCTCAGACCCAGTCCTATACCCCAGACCCAGTCCTATACCTCAGACCCTATACCTCAAACCCAGTCCTATACCTCAGACCCTATACCTCAGACCCAGTCCTATACCTCAGACCCAGTCCTATACCTCAGACCCTATACCCCAGACCCAGTCCTATACCTCAGACCCTATACCTCAGACCCAGTCCTATACCTCAGACCCAGTCCTATACCCCAGACACTATACCCCAGACCCAGTCCTATACCCCAGACCCAGTCCTATACCTCAGACCCATTCCTATACCCCAGACCCAGTCCGATACCTCAGACCCAGTCCTATACCTCAGACCCAGTCCTATACCCCAGACCCAGTCCTATAGCTCAGACCCAGTCCTATACCCCAGACCCAGTCCTATACCTCAGACCCAGTCCTATACCTCAGACCCAGTCCTATACCTCAGACCCAGTCCTATACCTCAGACCCTATACCTCAGACCCAGTCCTATACCTCAGACCCAGTCCTATACCTCAGACCCAGTCCTATACCTCAGACCCTATACCTCAGACCCAGTCCTATACCTCAGACCCTATACCTCAGACCCAGTCCTATACCCCAGACCCAGTCCTATACCCCAGACCCAGTCCTATACCCCAGACCCAGTCCTATACCCCAGACCCAGTCCTATACCTCAGACCCAGTCCTATACCTCAGAACCTATACCTCAGACCCAGTCCTATACCTCAGACCCTATACCCCAGACCCAGTCCTATACCCCAGACCCAGTCCTATACCCCAGACCCAGTCCTATACCCCAGACCCAGTCCTATACCCCAGACCCAGTCCTATACCCCAGACCCAGTCTTATACCTCAGACCCAGCCCTATACCTCAGACCCAGTCCTATACCCCAGACCCAGTCCTATACCCCAGACCCAGTCCTATACCCCAGACCCAGTCCTATACCCCAGACCCAGTCCTATACCTCAGACCCTATACCTCAGACCCAGTCCTATACCCCAGACCCAGTCCTATACCCCAGACCCAGTCCTATACCTCAGACCCTATACCTCAGACCCAGTCCTATACCTCAGACCCAGTCCTATACCTCAGACCCAGTCCTATACCCCAGACCCAGCCCTATACCTCAGACCCTATACCTCAGACCCAGTCCTATACCCCAGACCCAGTCCTATACCTCAGACCCTATACCTCAAACCCAGTCCTATACCTCAGACCCTATACCTCAGACCCAGTCCTATACCTCAGACCCAGTCCTATACCTCAGACCCTATACCTCAGACCCAGTCCTATACCCCAGACCCAGTCCTATACCCCAGACCCAGTCCTATACCTCAGACCCAGTCCTATACCTCAGACCCAGTCCTATACCCCAGACCCAGTCCTATACCCCAGACCCAGCCCTATACCCCAGACCCAGTCCTATACCTCAGACCCAGTCCTATACCCCAGACCCAGTCCTATACCTCAGACCCAGTCCTATACCCCAGACCCAGTCCTATACCTCAGACCCAGTCCTATACCTCAGACCCAGTCCTATACCTCAGACCCAGTCCTATACCCCAGACCCAGTCCTATACCTCAGACCCAGTCCTATACCTCAGACCCAGTCCTATACCTCAGACCCAGTCCTATACCCCAGACCCAGTCCTATACCTCAGACCCAGTCCTATACCTCAGACCCAGTCCTATACCTCAGACCCAGTCCTATACCTCAGACCCAGTCCTATACCCCAGACCCAGTCCTATACCTCAGACCCAGTCCTATACCTCAGACCCAGTCCTATACCTCAGACCCAGTCCTATACCTCAGACCCTATACCTCAGACCCAGTCCTATACCCTAGACCCAGTCCTATACCTCAGACCCAGTCCTATACCCCAGACCCAGTCCTATACCTCAGACCCTATACCTCAGACCCAGTCCTATACCCCAGACCCAGTCCTATACCCCAGACCCAGTCCTATACCTCAGACCCAGTCCTATACCCCAGACCCAGTCCTATACCTCAGACCCTATACCCCAGACCCAGTCCTATACCTCAGACCCAGTCCTATACCTCAGACCCTATACCTCAGACCCAGTCCTATACCCCAGACCCAGTCCTATACCCCAGACCCAGTCCTATACCCCAGACCCAGTCCTATACCCCAGACCCAGTCCTATACCTCAGACCCAGTCCTATACCTCAGACCCTATACCTCAGACCCAGTCCTATACCCCAGACCCAGTCCTATACCCCAGACCCAGTCCTATACCCCAGACCCAGTCCTATACCCCACACCCAGTCCTATACCCCAGACCCAGTCCTATACCTCAGACCCAGTCCTATACCTCAGACCCAGTCCTATACCCCAGACCCAGTCCTATACCCCAGACCCAGTCCTATACCCCAGACCCAGTCCTATACCCCAGACCCAGTCCTATACCTCAAACCCAGTCCTATACCTCAGACCCAGTCCTATACCCCAGACCCAGTCCTATACCTCAGACCCTATACCCCAGACCCAGTCCTATACCCCAGACCCAGTCCTATACCCCAGACCCAGTCCTATACCTCAGACCCAGTCCTATACCTCAGACCCTATACCTCAGACCCAGTCCTATACCCCAGACCCAGACCCAGTCCTATACCTCAGACCCAGTCCTATACCTCAGACCCAGTCCTATACCCCAGACCCAGTCCTATACCTCAGACCCAGTCCTATACCTCAGACCCAGTCCTATACCCCAGACCCAGTCCTATACCTCAGACACAGCCCTATACCTCAGACCCAGTCCTATACCCCAGACCCAGTCCTATACCTCAGACCCAGTCCTATACCCCAGACCCAGTCCTATACCCCAGACCCTATACCCCAGACCCAGTCCTATACCTCAGACCCAGTCCTATACCCCAGACCCAGCCCTATACCTCAGACCCAGTCCTATACCCCAGACCCTATACCCCAGACCCAGTCCTATACCTCAGACCCAGTCCTATACCCCAGACCCAGTCCTATACCTCAGACCCAGTCCTATACCTCAGACCCTATACCCCAGACCCAGTCCTATACCTCAGACCCAGTCCTATACCCCAGACCCAGTCCTATACCCCAGACACAGTCCTATACCTCAGACCCAGTCCTATACCCCAGACCCAGTCCCATACCTCAGACCCAGTCCTATACCCCAGACCCAGTCCTATACCTCAGACCCAGTCCTATACCTCAGACCCAGTCCTATACCTCAGACCCAGTCCTATACCTCAGACCCAGTCCTATACCTCAGACCCTATACCCCAGACCCAGTCCTATACCCCAGACCCTATACCTCAGACCCAGTCCTATACCTCAGACCCAGTCCTATACTCCAGACCCAGTCCTATACCTCAGACCCTATACCTCAGACCCAGTCCTATACCTCAGACCCAGTCCTATACCTCAGACCCAGTCCTATACCCCAGACCCAGCCCTATACCTCAGACCCTATACCTCAGACCCAGTCCTATACCCCAGACCCAGTCCTATACCTCAGACCCTATACCTCAAACCCAGTCCTATACCTCAGACCCTATACCTCAGACCCAGTCCTATACCCCAGACCCAGTCCTATACCTCAGACCCTATACCTCAGACCCAGTCCTATACCCCAGACCCAGCCCTATACCCCAGTCCTATAACCCAGACCCAGTCCTATACCTCAGACCCAGTCCTATACCTCAGACCCTATACCTCAGACCCAGTCCTATACCTCAGACCCTATACCTCAGACCCAGTCCTATACCTCAGACCCAGTCCTATACCTCAGACCCAGTCCTATACCTCAGATCCAGTCCTATACCTCAGACCCTATACCCCAGACCCAGTCCTATACCTCAGACCCTATACCTCAGACCCAGTCCTATACCTCAGACCCAGTCCTATACCTCAGACCCAGTCCTATACCTCAGACCCAGTCCTATACCCCAGACCCAGTCCTATACCTCAGACCCTATACCTCAGACCCAGTCCTATACCCCAGACCCTATACCCCAGACCCAGTCCTATAACCCAGACCCAGTCCTATACCCCAGACCCAGTCCTATACCTCAGACCCTATACCTCAGACCCAGTCCTATACCCCAGACCTAGTCCTATACCTCAGACCCAGTCCTATACCCCAGACCCAGTCCTATACCCCAGACCCAGTCCTATACCTCAGACCCAGTCCTATACCTCAGACCCAGTCCTATACCCCAGACCCAGTCCTATACCCCAGACCCAGTCCTATACCTCAGACCCTATACCTCAGACCCAGTCCTATACCTCAGACCCAGTCCTATACCCCAGACCCAGCCCTATACCCCAGACCCTATACCTCAGACCCAGTCCTATACCTCAGACCCAGTCCTATACCTCAGACCCTATACCCCAGACCCAGCCCTATACCCCAGACCCTATACCTCAGACCCAGTCCTATACCTCAGACCCAGTCCTATACCCCAGACCCAGTCCTATACCCCAGACCCAGTCCTATACCTCAGACCCTATACCTCAGACCCAGTCCTATACCTCAGACCCTATACCTCAGACCCAGTCCTATACCTCAGACCCAGTCCTATACCTCAGACCCAGTCCTATACCTCAGACCCTATACCTCAGACCCAGTCCTATACCCCAGACCCAGTCCTATACCCCAGACCCAGTCCTATAACCCAGACCCAGTCCTATACCTCAGACCCAGTCCTATACCTCAGACCCTATACCTCAGACCCAGTCCTATACCTCAGACCCTATACCTCAGACCCAGTCCTATACCTCAGACCCAGTCCTATACCTCAGACCCTATACCTCAGACCCAGTCCTATACCTCAGACCCTATACCTCAGACCCAGTCCTATACCTCAGACCCAGTCCTATACCTCAGACCCAGTCCTATACCTCAGATCCAGTCCTATACCTCAGACCCTATACCCCAGACCCAGTCCTATACCTCAGACCCTATACCTCAGACCCAGTCCTATACCTCAGACCCAGTCCTATACCTCAGACCCAGTCCTATACCTCAGACCCAGTCCTATACCCCAGACCCAGTCCTATACCTCAGACCCTATACCTCAGACCCAGTCCTATACCCCAGACCCTATACCCCAGACCCAGTCCTATAACCCAGACCCAGTCCTATACCCCAGACCCAGTCCTATACCTCAGACCCTATACCTCAGACCCAGTCCTATACCCCAGACCTAGTCCTATACCTCAGACCCAGTCCTATACCCCAGACCCAGTCCTATACCCCAGACCCAGTCCTATACCTCAGACCCAGTCCTATACCTCAGACCCAGTCCTATACCCCAGACCCAGTCCTATACCCCAGACCCAGTCCTATACCTCAGACCCTATACCTCAGACCCAGTCCTATACCTCAGACCCAGTCCTATACCCCAGACCCAGCCCTATACCCCAGACCCTATACCTCAGACCCAGTCCTATACCTCAGACCCAGTCCTATACCTCAGACCCTATACCCCAGACCCAGCCCTATACCCCAGACCCTATACCTCAGACCCAGTCCTATACCTCAGACCCAGTCCTATACCCCAGACCCAGTCCTATACCCCAGACCCAGTCCTATACCTCAGACCCTATACCTCAGACCCAGTCCTATACCTCAGACCCTATACCTCAGACCCAGTCCTATACCTCAGACCCAGTCCTATACCTCAGACCCAGTCCTATACCTCAGACCCTATACCTCAGACCCAGTCCTATACCCCAGACCCAGTCCTATACCCCAGACCCAGTCCTATAACCCAGACCCAGTCCTATACCTCAGACCCAGTCCTATACCTCAGACCCTATACCTCAGACCCAGTCCTATACCTCAGACCCTATACCTCAGACCCAGTCCTATACCCCAGACCCAGTCCTATACCCCAGACCCAGTCCTATACCCCAGACCCAGTCCTATACCCCAGACCCAGTCCTATACCCCAGACCCAGTCCTATACCTCAGACCCAGCCCTATACCCCAGACCCAGTCCTATACCTCAGACCCAGTCCTATACCTCAGACCCTATACCTCAGACCCAGTCCTATACCCCAGACCCAGTCCTATACCCCAGACCCAGTCCTATACCTCAGACCCTATACCTCAGACCCAGTCCTATACCTCAGACCCTATACCTCAGACCCAGTCCTATACCCCAGACCCAGTCCTATACCTCAGACCTTATACCCCAGACCCTATACCTCAGACCCAGTCCTATACCTCAGACCCAGTCCTATACCTCAGACCCTATACCTCAGACCCAGTCCTATACCTCAGACCCAGTCCTATACCCCAGACCCAGTCCTATACCTCAGACCCTATACCTCAGACCCAGTCCTATACCCCAGACCCAGTCCTATACCCCAGACCCAGTCCTATACCTCAGACCCAGTCCTATACCTCAGACCCAGTCCTATACCTCAGACCCTATACCTCAGACCCAGTCCTATACCCCAGACCCAGTCCTATACCCCAGACCCAGTCCTATACCCCAGACCCAGTCCTATACCCCAGACCCAGTCCTATACCCCAGACCCAGCCCTATACCTCAGACCCAGTCCTATACCTCAGACCCAGTCCTATACCTCAGACCCAGTCCTATACCTCAGACCCAGTCCTATACCCCAGACCCAGTCCTATACCCCAGACCCAGTCCTATACCCCAGACCCAGTCCTATACCCCAGACCCAGTCCTATACCCCAGACCCAGTCCTATACCCCAGACCCTATACCTCAGACCCAGTCCTATACCCCAGACCCAGTCCTATACCTCAGACCCAGTCCTATACCCCAGACCCTATACCTCAGACCCAGTCCTATACCCCAGACCCAGTCCTATACCTCAGACCCAGTCCTATACCCCAGACCCAGTCCTATACCCCAGACCCAGTCCTATACCCCAGACCCAGTCCTATACCTCAGACCCAGTCCTATACCCCAGACCCAGTCCTATACCTCAGACCCAGTCCTATACCTCAGACCCTATACCTCAGACCCAGTCCTATACCCCAGACCCAGTCCTATACCCCAGACCCAGTCCTATACCTCAGACCCAGTCCTATACCTCAGACCCAGTCCTATACCTCAGACCCAGTCCTATACCCCAGACCCAGTCCTATACCTCAGACCCAGTCCTATACCTCAGACCCAGTCCTATACCTCAGACCCTATACCTCAGACCCAGTCCTATACCCCAGACCCAGTCCTATACCCCAGACCCAGTCCTATACCCCAGACCCAGTCCTATACCCCAGACCCAGTCCTATACCCCAGACCCTATACCTCAGACCCAGTCCTATACCCCAGACCCAGTCCTATACCCCAGACCCAGTCCTATACCTCAGACCCAGTCCTATACCCCAGACCCTATACCTCAGACCCAGTCCTATACCTCAGACCCAGTCCTATACCTCAGACCCAGTCCTATACCTCAGACCCAGTCCTATACCTCAGACCCAGTCCTATACCTCAGACCCAGTCCTATACCCCAGACCCAGCCCTATACCTCAGACCCAGTCCTATACCTCAGACCCAGTCCTATACCTCAGACCCAGTCCTATACCTCAGACCCAGTCCTATACCCCAGACCCAGTCCTATACCCCAGACCCAGTCCTATACCCCAGACCCAGTCCTATACCCCAGACCCAGTCCTATACCCCAGACCCTATACCTCAGACCCAGTCCTATACCCCAGACCCAGTCCTATACCTCAGACATAGTCCTATACCCCAGACCCTATACCTCAGACCCAGTCCTATACCCCAGACCCAGTCCTATACCTCAGACCCAGTCCTATACCTCAGACCCAGTCCTATACCCCAGACCCTATACCTCAGACCCAGTCCTATACCCCAGACCCAGTCCTATACCTCAGACCCAGTCCTATACCTCAGACCCAGTCCTATACCTCAGACCCAGTCCTATACCCCAGACCCAGTCCTATACCCCAGACCCAGTCCTATACCCCAGACCCAGTCCTATACCTCAGACCCAGTCCTATACCCCAGACCCAGTCCTATACCTCAGACCCTATACCCCAGACCCAGTCCTATACCCCAGACCCAGTCCTATACCTCAGACCCAGTCCTATACCTCAGACCCAGTCCTATACCCCAGACCCAGTCCTATACCTCAGACCCTATACCTCAGACCCAGTCCTATACCCCAGACCCAGTCCTATACCCCAGACCCAGTCCTATACCCCAGACCCAGTCCTATACCTCAGACCCAGTCCTATACCTCAGACCCAGTCCTATACCTCAGACCCTATACCCCAGACCCAGTCCTATACCTCAGACCCAGTCCTATACCTCAGACCCAGTCCTATACCTCAGACCCAGTCCTATACCCCAGACCCAGTCCTATACCTCAGACCCTATACCTCAGACCCAGTCCTATACCTCAGACCCAGTCCTATACCTCAGACCCAGTCCTATACCCCAGACCCAGTCCTATACCTCAGACCCAGTCCTATACCTCAGACCCAGTCCTATACCCCAGACCCAGTCCTATACCCCAGACCCAGTCCTATACCTCAGACCCTGTACCTCAGACCCAGTCCTATACCTCAGACCCTATACCTCAGACCCAGTCCTATACCCCAGACCCAGCCCTATACCCCAGACCCAGTCCTATACCTCAGACCCAGTCCTATACCTCAGACCCAGTCCTATACCTCAGACCCAGTCCTATACCTCAGACCCAGTCCTATACCCCAGACCCAGCCCTATACCCCAGACCCAGTCCTATACCTCAGACCCAGTCCTATACCTCAGACCCAGTCCTATACCTCAGACCCAGTCCTATACCTCAGACCCAGTCCTATACCCCAGACCCAGTCCTATACCCCAGACCCAGTCCTATACCCCAGACCCAGTCCTATACCTCAGACCCAGTCCTATACCTCAGACCCAGTCCTATACCCCAGACCCAGTCCTATACCCCAGACCCAGTCCTATACCCCAGACCCAGTCCTATACCCCAGACCCAGTCCTATACCCAGACCCTATACCCCAGACCCAGTCCTATACCCCAGACCCAGTCCTATACCTCAGACCCTATACCTCAGACCCAGTCCTATACCCCAGACCCAGTCCTACACCCCAGACCTAGTCCTATACCTCAGACCCAGTCCTATACCCCAGACCCAGTCCTATATCCCAGACCCAGTCCTATACCTCAGACCCAGTCCTATACCTCAGACCCAGTCCTATACGTCAGACCCAGTCCTATACCCCAGACCCAGTCCTATACCTCAGACCCAGTCCTATACCCCAGACCCAGTCCTATACCTCAGACCCTATACCTCAGACCCAGTCCTATACCTCAGACCCAGTCCTATACCTCAGACCCAGTCCTATACCTCAGACCCAGTCCTATACCCCAGACCCAGTCCTATACCTCAGACCCAGTCCTATACCTCAGACCCAGTCCTATACCCCAGACCCAGTCCTATACCTCAGACCCAGTCCTATACCCCAGACCCAGTCCTATACCCCAGACCCAGTCCTATACCTCAGACCCAGTCCTATACCCCAGACCCTATACCCCAGACCCAGTCCTATACCCCAGACCCAGTCCTATACCCCAGACCCAGTCCTATACCCCAGACCCTATACCCCAGACCCAGTCCTATACCCCAGACCCAGTCCTATACCCCAGACCCAGTCCTATACCCCAGACCCAGTCCTATACCTCAGACCCAGTCCTATACCTCAGACCCAGTCCTATACCCCAGACCCAGTCCTATACCTCAGACCCTATACCTCAGACCCAGTCCTATACCCCAGACCCAGTCCTATACCCCAGACCCAGTCCTATACCCCAGACCCTATACCTCAGACCCAGTCCTATACCTCAGACCCAGTCCTATACCTCAGACCCAGTCCTATACCTCAGACCCAGTCCTATACCCCAGACCCTATACCTCAGACCCAGTCCTATACCTCAGACCCAGTCCTATACCTCAGACCCAGTCCTATACCTCAGACCCAGTCCTATACCTCAGACCCTATACCCCAGACCCAGTCCTATACCTCAGACCCAGTCCTATACCCCAGACCCTATACCTCAGACCCAGTCCTATACCTCAGACCCAGTCCTATACCTCAGACCCAGTCCTATACCCCAGACCCAGTCCTATACCCCAGACCCAGTCCTATACCTCAGACCCAGTCCTATACCTCAGACCCAGTCCTATACCTCAGACCCAGTCCTATACCTCAGACCCAGTCCTATACCTCAGACCCAGTCCTATACCTCAGACCCTATACCTCAGACCCAGTCCTATACCTCAGACCCAGTCCTATACCTCAGACCCTATACCCCAGACCCAGTCCTATACCTCAGACCCTATACCTCAGACCCAGTCCTATACCTCAGACCCAGTCCTATACCCCAGACCCAGTCCTATACCTCAGACCCAGTCCTATACCCCAGACCCTATACCTCAGACCCAGTCCTATACCTCAGACCCTATACCTCAGACCATTCCTATACCTCAGACCCATTCCTATACCTCAGACCCAGTCCTATACCCCAGACCCAGTCCTATACCCCAGACCCAGTCCTATACCTCAGACCCAGTCCTATACCCCAGACCCAGTCCTATACCTCAGACCCAGTCCTATACCCCAGACCCAGTCCTATACCTCAGACCCTATACCCCAGACCCAGTCCTATACCCCAGACCCAGTCCTATACCCCAGACCCAGTCCTATACCCCAGACCCAGTCCTATACCTCAGACCCAGTCCTATACCCCAGACCCTATACCCCAGACCC
Organism: Coregonus lavaretus; assembly: GCF_964263955.1. Lineage (NCBI taxonomy): Eukaryota > Metazoa > Chordata > Actinopteri > Salmoniformes > Salmonidae > Coregonus > Coregonus lavaretus. Next base: position 50,419,712 of record NC_140004.1, read on the forward strand.
AGCCCTATACCTCAGACCCAGTCCTATACCCCAGACCCTATACCCCAGACCCAGTCCTATACCCCAGACCCAGTCCTATACCCCAGACCCAGTCCTATACCTCAGACCCAGCCCTATACCTCAGACCCAGTCCTATACCTCAGACCCTATACCCCAGACCCAGTCCTATACCTCAGACCCAGTCCTATACCCCAGACCCAGTCCTATACCCCAGACACAGTCCTATACCTCAGACCCAGTCCTATACCCCAGACCCAGTCCCATACCTCAGACCCAGTCCTATACCCCAGACCCAGTCCTATACCCCAGACCCAGTCCTATACCTCAGACCCAGTCCTATACCTCAGACCCAGTCCTATACCTCAGACCCAGTCCTATACCTCAGACCCAGTCCTATACCTCAGACCCAGTCCTATACCTCAGACCCAGTCCTATACCTCAGACCCTATACCTCAGACCCAGTCCTATACCTCAGACCCAGTCCTATACCTCAGACCCTATACCCCAGACCCAGTCCTATACCTCAGACCCTATACCTCAGACCCAGTCCTATACCTCAGACCCAGTCCTATACCCCAGACCCAGTCCTATACCTCAGACCCAGTCCTATACCCCAGACCCTATACCTCAGACCCAGTCCTATACCTCAGACCCTATACCTCAGACCATTCCTATACCTCAGACCCATTCCTATACCTCAGACCCAGTCCTATACCCCAGACCCAGTCCTATGCCCCAGACCCAGTCCTATACCCCAGACCCAGTCCTATACCTCAGACCCAGTCCTATACCTCAGACCCAGTCCTATACCCCAGACCCAGTCCTATACCTCAGACCCTATTCCCCAGACCCAGTCCTATACCCCAGACCCAGTCCTATACCCCAGACCCAGTCCTATACCCCAGACCCAGTCCTATACCTCAGACCCAGTCCTATACCCCAGACCCTATACCCCAGACCCAGCCCTATACCTCAGACCCAGTCCTATACCCCAGACCCTATACCCCAGACCCAGTCCTATACCTCAGACCCAGTCCTATACCCCAGACCCAGTCCTATACCTCAGACCCAGCCCTATACCTCAGACCCAGTCCTATACCTCAGACCCTATACCCCAGACCCAGTCCTATACCTCAGACCCAGTCCTATATCCCAGACCCAGTCCTATACCCCAGACACAGTCCTATACCTCAGACCCAGTCCTATACCCCAGACCCAGTCCCATACCTCAGACCCAGTCCTATACCCCAGACCCAGTCCTATACCTCAGACCCAGTCCTATACCTCAGACCCAGTCCTATACCTCAGACCCAGTCCTATACCTCAGACCCAGTCCTATACCTCAGACCCTATACCCCAGACCCAGTCCTATACCCCAGACCCTATACCTCAGACCCAGTCCTATACCTCAGACCCAGTCCTATACCCCAGACCCAGTCCTATACCTCAGACCCTATACCTCAGACCCAGTCCTATACCTCAGACCCAGTCCTATACCTCAGACCCAGTCCTATACCCCAGACCCAGCCCTATACCTCAGACCCTATACCTCAGACCCAGTCCTATACCCCAGACCCAGTCCTATACCTCAGACCCTATACCTCAAACCCAGTCCTATACCTCAGACCCTATACCTCAGACCCAGTCCTATACCTCAGACCCAGTCCTATACCTCAGACCCTATACCCCAGACCCAGTCCTATACCTCAGACCCTATACCTCAGACCCAGTCCTATACCTCAGACCCAGTCCTATACCCCAGACACTATACCCCAGACCCAGTCCTATACCCCAGACCCAGTCCTATACCTCAGACCCATTCCTATACCCCAGACCCAGTCCGATACCTCAGACCCAGTCCTATACCTCAGACCCAGTCCTATACCCCAGACCCAGTCCTATAGCTCAGACCCAGTCCTATACCCCAGACCCAGTCCTATACCTCAGACCCAGTCCTATACCTCAGACCCAGTCCTATACCTCAGACCCAGTCCTATACCTCAGACCCTATACCTCAGACCCAGTCCTATACCTCAGACCCAGTCCTATACCTCAGACCCAGTCCTATACCTCAGACCCTATACCTCAGACCCAGTCCTATACCTCAGACCCTATACCTCAGACCCAGTCCTATACCCCAGACCCAGTCCTATACCCCAGACCCAGTCCTATACCCCAGACCCAGTCCTATACCCCAGACCCAGTCCTATACCCCAGACCCAGCCCTATACCCCAGACCCAGTCCTATACCTCAGACCCAGTCCTATACCCCAGACCCAGTCCTATACCTCAGACCCAGTCCTATACCCCAGACCCAGTCCTATACCTCAGACCCAGTCCTATACCTCAGACCCAGTCCTATACCTCAGACCCAGTCCTATACCCCAGACCCAGTCCTATACCTCAGACCCAGTCCTATACCTCAGACCCAGTCCTATACCTCAGACCCAGTCCTATACCCCAGACCCAGTCCTATACCTCAGACCCAGTCCTATACCTCAGACCCAGTCCTATACCTCAGACCCAGTCCTATACCTCAGACCCAGTCCTATACCCCAGACCCAGTCCTATACCTCAGACCCAGTCCTATACCTCAGACCCAGTCCTATACCTCAGACCCAGTCCTATACCTCAGACCCTATACCTCAGACCCAGTCCTATACCCTAGACCCAGTCCTATACCTCAGACCCAGTCCTATACCCCAGACCCAGTCCTATACCTCAGACCCTATACCTCAGACCCAGTCCTATACCCCAGACCCAGTCCTATACCCCAGACCCAGTCCTATACCTCAGACCCAGTCCTATACCCCAGACCCAGTCCTATACCTCAGACCCTATACCCCAGACCCAGTCCTATACCTCAGACCCAGTCCTATACCTCAGACCCTATACCTCAGACCCAGTCCTATACCCCAGACCCAGTCCTATACCCCAGACCCAGTCCTATACCCCAGACCCAGTCCTATACCCCAGACCCAGTCCTATACCTCAGACCCAGTCCTATACCTCAGACCCTATACCTCAGACCCAGTCCTATACCCCAGACCCAGTCCTATACCCCAGACCCAGTCCTATACCCCAGACCCAGTCCTATACCCCACACCCAGTCCTATACCCCAGACCCAGTCCTATACCTCAGACCCAGTCCTATACCTCAGACCCAGTCCTATACCCCAGACCCAGTCCTATACCCCAGACCCAGTCCTATACCCCAGACCCAGTCCTATACCCCAGACCCAGTCCTATACCTCAAACCCAGTCCTATACCTCAGACCCAGTCCTATACCCCAGACCCAGTCCTATACCTCAGACCCTATACCCCAGACCCAGTCCTATACCCCAGACCCAGTCCTATACCCCAGACCCAGTCCTATACCTCAGACCCAGTCCTATACCTCAGACCCTATACCTCAGACCCAGTCCTATACCCCAGACCCAGACCCAGTCCTATACCTCAGACCCAGTCCTATACCTCAGACCCAGTCCTATACCCCAGACCCAGTCCTATACCTCAGACCCAGTCCTATACCTCAGACCCAGTCCTATACCCCAGACCCAGTCCTATACCTCAGACACAGCCCTATACCTCAGACCCAGTCCTATACCCCAGACCCAGTCCTATACCTCAGACCCAGTCCTATACCCCAGACCCAGTCCTATACCCCAGACCCTATACCCCAGACCCAGTCCTATACCTCAGACCCAGTCCTATACCCCAGACCCAGCCCTATACCTCAGACCCAGTCCTATACCCCAGACCCTATACCCCAGACCCAGTCCTATACCTCAGACCCAGTCCTATACCCCAGACCCAGTCCTATACCTCAGACCCAGCCCTATACCTCAGACCCAGTCCTATACCTCAGACCCTATACCCCAGACCCAGTCCTATACCTCAGACCCAGTCCTATACCCCAGACCCAGTCCTATACCCCAGACACAGTCCTATACCTCAGACCCAGTCCTATACCCCAGACCCAGTCCCATACCTCAGACCCAGTCCTATACCCCAGACCCAGTCCTATACCTCAGACCCAGTCCTATACCTCAGACCCAGTCCTATACCTCAGACCCAGTCCTATACCTCAGACCCAGTCCTATACCTCAGACCCTATACCCCAGACCCAGTCCTATACCCCAGACCCTATACCTCAGACCCAGTCCTATACCTCAGACCCAGTCCTATACCCCAGACCCAGTCCTATACCTCAGACCCTATACCTCAGACCCAGTCCTATACCTCAGACCCAGTCCTATACCTCAGACCCAGTCCTATACCCCAGACCCAGCCCTATACCTCAGACCCTATACCTCAGACCCAGTCCTATACCCCAGACCCAGTCCTATACCTCAGACCCTATACCTCAAACCCAGTCCTATACCTCAGACCCTATACCTCAGACCCAGTCCTATACCCCAGACCCAGTCCTATACCTCAGACCCTATACCTCAGACCCAGTCCTATACCCCAGACCCAGCCCTATACCCCAGTCCTATAACCCAGACCCAGTCCTATACCTCAGACCCAGTCCTATACCTCAGACCCTATACCTCAGACCCAGTCCTATACCTCAGACCCTATACCTCAGACCCAGTCCTATACCTCAGACCCAGTCCTATACCTCAGACCCAGTCCTATACCTCAGATCCAGTCCTATACCTCAGACCCTATACCCCAGACCCAGTCCTATACCTCAGACCCTATACCTCAGACCCAGTCCTATACCTCAGACCCAGTCCTATACCTCAGACCCAGTCCTATACCTCAGACCCAGTCCTATACCCCAGACCCAGTCCTATACCTCAGACCCTATACCTCAGACCCAGTCCTATACCCCAGACCCTATACCCCAGACCCAGTCCTATAACCCAGACCCAGTCCTATACCCCAGACCCAGTCCTATACCTCAGACCCTATACCTCAGACCCAGTCCTATACCCCAGACCTAGTCCTATACCTCAGACCCAGTCCTATACCCCAGACCCAGTCCTATACCCCAGACCCAGTCCTATACCTCAGACCCAGTCCTATACCTCAGACCCAGTCCTATACCCCAGACCCAGTCCTATACCCCAGACCCAGTCCTATACCTCAGACCCTATACCTCAGACCCAGTCCTATACCTCAGACCCAGTCCTATACCCCAGACCCAGCCCTATACCCCAGACCCTATACCTCAGACCCAGTCCTATACCTCAGACCCAGTCCTATACCTCAGACCCTATACCCCAGACCCAGCCCTATACCCCAGACCCTATACCTCAGACCCAGTCCTATACCTCAGACCCAGTCCTATACCCCAGACCCAGTCCTATACCCCAGACCCAGTCCTATACCTCAGACCCTATACCTCAGACCCAGTCCTATACCTCAGACCCTATACCTCAGACCCAGTCCTATACCTCAGACCCAGTCCTATACCTCAGACCCAGTCCTATACCTCAGACCCTATACCTCAGACCCAGTCCTATACCCCAGACCCAGTCCTATACCCCAGACCCAGTCCTATAACCCAGACCCAGTCCTATACCTCAGACCCAGTCCTATACCTCAGACCCTATACCTCAGACCCAGTCCTATACCTCAGACCCTATACCTCAGACCCAGTCCTATACCTCAGACCCAGTCCTATACCTCAGACCCTATACCTCAGACCCAGTCCTATACCTCAGACCCTATACCTCAGACCCAGTCCTATACCTCAGACCCAGTCCTATACCTCAGACCCAGTCCTATACCTCAGATCCAGTCCTATACCTCAGACCCTATACCCCAGACCCAGTCCTATACCTCAGACCCTATACCTCAGACCCAGTCCTATACCTCAGACCCAGTCCTATACCTCAGACCCAGTCCTATACCTCAGACCCAGTCCTATACCCCAGACCCAGTCCTATACCTCAGACCCTATACCTCAGACCCAGTCCTATACCCCAGACCCTATACCCCAGACCCAGTCCTATAACCCAGACCCAGTCCTATACCCCAGACCCAGTCCTATACCTCAGACCCTATACCTCAGACCCAGTCCTATACCCCAGACCTAGTCCTATACCTCAGACCCAGTCCTATACCCCAGACCCAGTCCTATACCCCAGACCCAGTCCTATACCTCAGACCCAGTCCTATACCTCAGACCCAGTCCTATACCCCAGACCCAGTCCTATACCCCAGACCCAGTCCTATACCTCAGACCCTATACCTCAGACCCAGTCCTATACCTCAGACCCAGTCCTATACCCCAGACCCAGCCCTATACCCCAGACCCTATACCTCAGACCCAGTCCTATACCTCAGACCCAGTCCTATACCTCAGACCCTATACCCCAGACCCAGCCCTATACCCCAGACCCTATACCTCAGACCCAGTCCTATACCTCAGACCCAGTCCTATACCCCAGACCCAGTCCTATACCCCAGACCCAGTCCTATACCTCAGACCCTATACCTCAGACCCAGTCCTATACCTCAGACCCTATACCTCAGACCCAGTCCTATACCTCAGACCCAGTCCTATACCTCAGACCCAGTCCTATACCTCAGACCCTATACCTCAGACCCAGTCCTATACCCCAGACCCAGTCCTATACCCCAGACCCAGTCCTATAACCCAGACCCAGTCCTATACCTCAGACCCAGTCCTATACCTCAGACCCTATACCTCAGACCCAGTCCTATACCTCAGACCCTATACCTCAGACCCAGTCCTATACCCCAGACCCAGTCCTATACCCCAGACCCAGTCCTATACCCCAGACCCAGTCCTATACCCCAGACCCAGTCCTATACCCCAGACCCAGTCCTATACCTCAGACCCAGCCCTATACCCCAGACCCAGTCCTATACCTCAGACCCAGTCCTATACCTCAGACCCTATACCTCAGACCCAGTCCTATACCCCAGACCCAGTCCTATACCCCAGACCCAGTCCTATACCTCAGACCCTATACCTCAGACCCAGTCCTATACCTCAGACCCTATACCTCAGACCCAGTCCTATACCCCAGACCCAGTCCTATACCTCAGACCTTATACCCCAGACCCTATACCTCAGACCCAGTCCTATACCTCAGACCCAGTCCTATACCTCAGACCCTATACCTCAGACCCAGTCCTATACCTCAGACCCAGTCCTATACCCCAGACCCAGTCCTATACCTCAGACCCTATACCTCAGACCCAGTCCTATACCCCAGACCCAGTCCTATACCCCAGACCCAGTCCTATACCTCAGACCCAGTCCTATACCTCAGACCCAGTCCTATACCTCAGACCCTATACCTCAGACCCAGTCCTATACCCCAGACCCAGTCCTATACCCCAGACCCAGTCCTATACCCCAGACCCAGTCCTATACCCCAGACCCAGTCCTATACCCCAGACCCAGTCCTATACCTCAGACCCAGTCCTATACCTCAGACCTTATACCCCAGACCCTATACCTCAGACCCAGTCCTATACCTCAGACCCAGTCCTATACCTCAGACCCAGTCCTATACCCCAGACCCAGTCCTATACCCCAGACCCTATACCTCAGACCCAGTCCTATACCTCAGACCCAGTCCTATACCTCAGACCCTATACCTCAGACCCAGTCCTATACCTCAGACCCAGTCCTATACCCCAGACCCAGTCCTATACCTCAGACCCTATACCTCAGACCCAGTCCTATACCCCAGACCCAGTCCTATACCCCAGACCCAGTCCTATACCTCAGACCCAGTCCTATACCTCAGACCCAGTCCTATACCTCAGACCCTATACCTCAGACCCAGTCCTATACCCCAGACCCAGTCCTATACCCCAGACCCAGTCCTATACCCCAGACCCAGTCCTATACCCCAGACCCAGTCCTATACCCCAGACCCAGTCCTATACCTCAGACCCAGTCCTATACCTCAGACCCTATAACTCAGACCCAGTCCTATACCCCAGACCCAGTCCTATACCCCAGACCCAGTCCTATACCCCAGACCCAGTCCTATACCCCAGACCCAGTCCTATACCTCAGACCCAGCCCTATACCTCAGACCCAGCCCTATACCCCAGAACCAGTCCTATACCTCAGACCCAGTCCTATACCTCAGACCCAGTCCTATACCTCAGACCCAGTCCTATACCCCAGACCCAGTCCTATACCCCAGACCCAGTCCTATACCCCAGACCCAGTCCTATACCCCAGACCCAGTCCTATACCTCAGACCCTATACCTCAGACCCAGTCCTATACCTCAGACCCAGTCCTATACCTCAGACCCAGTCCTATACCCCAGACCCAGTCCTATACCCCAGACCCAGTCCTATACCCCAGACCCAGTCCTATACCTCAGACCCAGTCCTATACCTCAGACCCAGTCCTATACCCCAGACCCAGTCCTATACCCCAGACCCAGTCCTATACCTCAGACCCAGTCCTATACCTCAGACCCAGTCCTATACCCCAGACCCAGTCCTATACCCCAGACCCAGTCCTATACCCCAGACCCAGTCCTATACCCCAGACCCAGTCCTATACCTCAAACCCAGTCCTATACCTCAGACCCAGTCCTATACCTCAGACCCAGTCCTATACCCCAGACCCAGTCCTATACCTCAGACCCTATACCCCAGACCCAGTCCTATACCTCAGACCCAGCCCTATACCTCAGACCCAGCCCTATACCCCAGACCCAGTCCTATACCTCAGACCCAGTCCTATACCTCAGACCCAGTCCTATACCTCAGACCCAGTCCTATACCCCAGACCCAGTCCTATACCCCAGACCCAGTCCTATACCCCAGACCCAGTCCTATACCCCAGACCCAGTCCTATACCTCAGACCCTATACCTCAGACCCAGTCCTATACCTCAGACCCAGTCCTATACCTCAGACCCAGTCCTATACCCCAGACCCAGTCCTATACCCCAGACCCAGTCCTATACCCCAGACCCAGTCCTATACCTCAGACCCAGTCCTATACCTCAGACCCAGTCCTATACCCCAGACCCAGTCCTATACCCCAGACCCAGTCCTATACCTCAGACCCAGTCCTATACCTCAGACCCAGTCCTATACCCCAGACCCAGTCCTATACCCCAGACCCAGTCCTATACCCCAGACCCAGTCCTATACCCCAGACCCAGTCCTATACCTCAAACCCAGTCCTATACCTCAGACCCAGTCCTATACCTCAGACCCAGTCCTATACCCCAGACCCAGTCCTATACCTCAGACCCTATACCCCAGACCCAGTCCTATACCCCAGACCCAGTCCTATACCCCAGACCCAGTCCTATACCCCAGACCCAGTCCTATACCCCAGACCCAGTCCTATACCCCAGACCCAGTCCTATACCTCAGACCCAGTCCTATACCTCAGACCTTATACCCCAGACCCTATACCTCAGACCCAGTCCTATACCTCAGACCCAGTCCTATACCTCAGACCCAGTCCTATACCCCAGACCCAGTCCTATACCCCAGACCCTATACCTCAGACCCAGTCCTATACCTCAGACCCAGTCCTATACCTCAGACCCTATACCTCAGACCCAGTCCTATACCTCAGACCCAGTCCTATACCCCAGACCCAGTCCTATACCTCAGACCCTATACCTCAGACCCAGTCCTATACCCCAGACCCAGTCCTATACCTCAGACCCAGTCCTATACCTCAGACCCAGTCCTATACCTCAGACCCTATACCTCAGACCCAGTCCTATACCCCAGACCCAGTCCTATACCCCAGACCCAGTCCTATACCCCAGACCCAGTCCTATACCCCAGACCCAGTCCTATACCCCAGACCCAGTCCTATACCTCAGACCCAGTCCTATACCTCAGACCCTATAACTCAGACCCAGTCCTATACCCCAGACCCAGTCCTATACCCCAGACCCAGTCCTATACCCCAGACCCAGTCCTATACCCCAGACCCAGTCCTATACCTCAGACCCAGCCCTATACCTCAGACCCAGCCCTATACCCCAGACCCAGTCCTATACCTCAGACCCAGTCCTATACCTCAGACCCAGTCCTATACCTCAGACCCAGTCCTATACCCCAGACCCAGTCCTATACCCCAGACCCAGTCCTATACCTCAGACCCTATACCTCAGACCCAGTCCTATACCTCAGACCCAGTCCTATACCTCAGACCCAGTCCTATACCCCAGACCCAGTCCTATACCCCAGACCCAGTCCTATACCCCAGACCCAGTCCTATACCTCAGACCCAGTCCTATACCTCAGACCCAGTCCTATACCCCAGACCCAGTCCTATACCCCAGACCCAGTCCTATACCTCAGACCCAGTCCTATACCTCAGACCCAGTCCTATACCCCAGACCCAGTCCTATACCCCAGACCCAGTCCTATACCCCAGACCCAGTCCTATACCCCAGACCCAGTCCTATACCTCAAACCCAGTCCTATACCTCAGACCCAGTCCTATACCTCAGACCCAGTCCTATACCCCAGACCCAGTCCTATACCTCAGACCCTATACCCCAGACCCAGTCCTATACCCCAGACCCAGTCCTATACCCCAGACCCAGTCCTATACCTCAGACCCAGTCCTATACCTCAGACCCTATACCTCAGACCCAGTCCTATACCCCAGACCCAGACCCAGTCCTATACCTCAGACCCAGTCCTATACCTCAGACCCAGTCCTATACCTCAGACCCAGTCCTATACCCCAGACCCAGTCCTATACCTCAGACCCAGTCCTATACCCCAGACCCAGTCCTATACCCCAGACCCAGTCCTATACCTCAGACCCAGTCCTATACCCCAGACCCAGTCCTATACCTCAGACCCAGTCCTATACCCCAGACCCAGTCCTATACCCCAGACCCTATACCCCAGACCCAGTCCTATACCTCAGACCCAGTCCTATACCCCAGACCCAGCCCTATACCTCAGACCCAGTCCTATACCCCAGACCCTATACCCCAGACCCAGTCCTATACCTCAGACCCAGTCCTATACCCCAGACCCAGTCCTATACCTCAGACCCAGTCCTATACCTCAGACCCAGTCCTATACCTCAGACCCTATACCCCAGACCCAGTCCTATACCTCAGACCCAGTCCTATACCCCAGACCCAGTCCTATACCCCAGACACAGTCCTATACCTCAGACCCAGTCCTATACCCCAGACCCAGTCCCATACCTCAGACCCAGTCCTATACCTCAGACCCAGTCCTATACCTCAGACCTTATACCCCAGACCCTATACCTCAGACCCAGTCCTATACCTCAGACCCAGTCCTATACCTCAGACCCAGTCCTATACCCCAGACCCAGTCCTATACCCCAGACCCTATACCTCAGACCCAGTCCTATACCTCAGACCCAGTCCTATACCTCAGACCCTATACCTCAGACCCAGTCCTATACCTCAGACCCAGTCCTATACCCCAGACCCAGTCCTATACCTCAGACCCTATACCTCAGACCCAGTCCTATACCCCAGACCCAGTCCTATACCCCAGACCCAGTCCTATACCTCAGACCCAGTCCTATACCTCAGACCCAGTCCTATACCTCAGACCCTATACCTCAGACCCAGTCCTATACCCCAGACCCAGTCCTATACCCCAGACCCAGTCCTATACCCCAGACCCAGTCCTATACCCCAGACCCAGTCCTATACCCCAGACCCAGTCCTATACCTCAGACCCAGTCCTATACCTCAGACCCTATAACTCAGACCCAGTCCTATACCCCAGACCCAGTCCTATACCCCAGACCCAGTCCTATACCCCAGACCCAGTCCTATACCCCAGACCCAGTCCTATACCTCAGACCCAGCCCTATACCTCAGACCCAGCCCTATACCCCAGACCCAGTCCTATACCTCAGACCCAGTCCTATACCTCAGACCCAGTCCTATACCTCAGACCCAGTCCTATACCCCAGACCCAGTCCTATACCCCAGACCCAGTCCTATACCTCAGACCCTATACCTCAGACCCAGTCCTATACCTCAGACCCAGTCCTATACCTCAGACCCAGTCCTATACCCCAGACCCAGTCCTATACCCCAGACCCAGTCCTATACCCCAGACCCAGTCCTATACCTCAGACCCAGTCCTATACCTCAGACCCAGTCCTATACCCCAGACCCAGTCCTATACCCCAGACCCAGTCCTATACCTCAGACCCAGTCCTATACCTCAGACCCAGTCCTATACCCCAGACCCAGTCCTATACCCCAGACCCAGTCCTATACCCCAGACCCAGTCCTATACCCCAGACCCAGTCCTATACCTCAAACCCAGTCCTATACCTCAGACCCAGTCCTATACCTCAGACCCAGTCCTATACCCCAGACCCAGTCCTATACCTCAGACCCTATACCCCAGACCCAGTCCTATACCCCAGACCCAGTCCTATACCTCAGACCCAGTCCTATACCTCAGACCCTATACCTCAGACCCAGTCCTATACCCCAGACCCAGACCCAGTCCTATACCTCAGACCCAGTCCTATACCTCAGACCCAGTCCTATACCTCAGACCCAGTCCTATACCCCAGACCCAGTCCTATACCTCAGACCCAGTCCTATACCCCAGACCCAGTCCTATACCCCAGACCCAGTCCTATACCTCAGACCCAGTCCTATACCCCAGACCCAGTCCTATACCTCAGACCCAGTCCTATACCCCAGACCCAGTCCTATACCCCAGACCCTATACCCCAGACCCAGTCCTATACCTCAGACCCAGTCCTATACCCCAGACCCAGCCCTATACCTCAGACCCAGTCCTATACCCCAGACCCTATACCCCAGACCCAGTCCTATACCTCAGACCCAGTCCTATACCCCAGACCCAGTCCTATACCTCAGACCCAGTCCTATACCTCAGACCCAGTCCTATACCTCAGACCCTATACCCCAGACCCAGTCCTATACCTCAGACCCAGTCCTATACCCCAGACCCAGTCCTATACCCCAGACACAGTCCTATACCTCAGACCCAGTCCTATACCCCAGACCCAGTCCCATACCTCAGACCCAGTCCTATACCTCAGACCCAGTCCTATACCTCAGACCCAGTCCTATACCTCAGACCCAGTCCTATACCTCAGACCCAGTCCTATACCTCAGACCCTATACCTCAGACCCAGTCCTATACCTCAGACCCAGTCCTATACCTCAGACCCTATACCTCAGACCCAGTCCTATACCCCAGACCCAGTCCTATACCCCAGACCCTATACCTCAGACCCAGTCCTATACCTCAGACCCAGTCCTATACCCCAGACCCAGTCCTATACCTCAGACCCTATACCTCAGACCCAGTCCTATACCTCAGACCCAGTCCTATACCTCAGACCCAGTCCTATACCCCAGACCCAGCCCTATACCTCAGACCCTATACCTCAGACCCAGTCCTATACCCCAGACCCAGTCCTATACCTCAGACCCTATACCTCAAACCCAGTCCTATACCTCAGACCCTATACCTCAGACCCAGTCCTATACCTCAGACCCTATACCTCAGACCCAGTCCTATACCCCAGACCCAGCCCTATACCCCAGTCCTATAACCCAGACCCAGTCCTATACCTCAGACCCAGTCCTATACCTCAGACCCTATACCTCAGACCCAGTCCTATACCTCAGACCCTATACCTCAGACCCAGTCCTATACCTCAGACCCAGTCCTATACCTCAGACCCAGTCCTATACCTCAGATCCAGTCCTATACCTCAGACCCTATACCCCAGACCCAGTCCTATACCTCAGACCCTATACCTCAGACCCAGTCCTATACCTCAGACCCAGTCCTATACCTCAGACCCAGTCCTATACCCCAGACCCAGTCCTATACCTCAGACCCTATACCTCAGACCCAGTCCTATACCCCAGACCCTATACCCCAGACCCAGTCCTATACCCCAGACCCAGTCCTATACCCCAGACCCAGTCCTATACCTCAGACCCTATACCTCAGACCCAGTCCTATACCCCAGACCCAGTCCTATACCTCAGACCCAGTCCTATACCCCAGACCCAGTCCTATACCCCAGACCCAGTCCTATACCTCAGACCCAGTCCTATACCTCAGACCCAGTCCTATACCCCAGACCCAGTCCTATACCCCAGACCCAGTCCTATACCTCAGACCCTATACCTCAGACCCAGTCCTATACCTCAGACCCAGTCCTATACCCCAGACCCAGCCCTATACCCCAGACCCTATACCTCAGACCCAGTCCTATACCTCAGACTCAGTCCTATACCTCATACCCTATACCCCAGACCCAGCCCTATACCCCAGACCCTATACCTCAGACCCAGTCCTATACCTCAGACCCAGTCCTATACCTCAGACCCTATACCTCATACCCAGTCCTATACCTCAGACCCTATACCTCAGACCCAGTCCTATACCCCAGACCCAGTCCTATACCCCAGACCCAGTCCTATAACCCAGACCCAGTCCTATACCTCAGACCCAGTCCTATACCTCAGACCCTATACCTCAGACCCAGTCCTATACCTCAGACCCTATACCTCAGACCCAGTCCTATACCCCAGACCCAGTCCTATACCCCAGACCCAGTCCTATACCCCAGACCCAGTCCTATACCCCAGACCCAGTCCTATACCCCAGACCCAGTCCTATACCTCAGACCCAGCCCTATACCCCAGACCCAGTCCTATACCTCAGACCCAGTCCTATACCTCAGACCCTATACCTCAGACCCAGTCCTATACCCCAGACCCAGTCCTATACCCCAGACCCAGTCCTATACCTCAGACCCTATACCTCAGACCCAGTCCTATACCTCAGACCCTATACCTCAGACCCAGTCCTATACCCCAGACCCAGTCCTATACCTCAGACCTTATACCCCAGACCCTATACCTCAGACCCAGTCCTATACCTCAGACCCAGTCCTATACCTCAGACCCTATACCTCAGACCCAGTCCTATACCCCAGACCCAGTCCTATACCCCAGACCCAGTCCTATACCCCAGACCCAGTCCTATACCCCAGACCCAGTCCTATACCCCAGACCCAGTCCTATACCTCAGACCCAGTCCTATACCTCAGACCTTATACCCCAGACCCTATACCTCAGACCCAGTCCTATACCTCAGACCCAGTCCTATACCTCAGACCCAGTCCTATACCCCAGACCCAGTCCTATACCCCAGACCCTATACCTCAGACCCAGCCCTATACCCCAGACCCTATACCCCAGACCCAGTCCTATACCCCAGACCCAGTCCTATACCCCAGACCCAGTCCTATACCCCAGACCCAGTCCTATACCTCAGACCCAGTCCTATACCTCAGACCCTATACCTCAGACCCAGTCCTATACCTCAGACCCAGTCCTATACCCCAGACCCAGTCCTATACCTCAGACCCTATACCTCAGACCCAGTCCTATACCCCAGACCCAGTCCTATACCCCAGACCCAGTCCTATACCTCAGACCCAGTCCTATACCTCAGACCCAGTCCTATACCTCAGACCCTATACCTCAGACCCAGTCCTATACCCCAGACCCAGTCCTATACCCCAGACCCAGTCCTATACCCCAGACCCAGTCCTATACCCCAGACCCAGTCCTATACCCCAGACCCAGTCCTATACCTCAGACCCAGTCCTATACCTCAGACCCTATACCTCAGACCCAGTCCTATACCCCAGACCCAGTCCTATACCCCAGACCCAGTCCTATACCCCAGACCCAGTCCTATACCCCAGACCCAGTCCTATACCTCAGACCCAGCCCTATACCTCAGACCCAGCCCTATACCCCAGACCCAGTCCTATACCTCAGACCCAGTCCTATACCTCAGACCCAGTCCTATACCTCAGACCCAGTCCTATACCCCAGACCCAGTCCTATACCCCAGACCCAGTCCTATACCCCAGACCCAGTCCTATACCCCAGACCCAGTCCTATACCTCAGACCCTATACCTCAGACCCAGTCCTATACCTCAGACCCTATACCTCAGACCCAGTCCTATACCCCAGACCCAGTCCTATACCCCAGACCCAGTCCTATACCTCAGACCCAGTCCTATACCTCAGACCCAGTCCTATACCCCAGACCCAGCCCTATACCCCAGACCCAGTCCTATACCTCAGACCCAGTCCTATACCCCAGACCCAGTCCTATACCTCAGACCCAGTCCTATACCCCAGACCCAGTCCTATACCTCAGACCCAGTCCTATACCTCAGACCCAGTCCTATACCTCAGACCCTATACCTCAGACCCAGTCCTATACCCCAGACCCAGTCCTATACCTCAGACCCAGTCCTATACCCCAGACCCAGTCCTATACCTCAGACCCTATACCCCAGACCCAGTCCTATACCCCAGACCCAGTCCTATACCCCAGACCCAGTCCTATACCTCAGACCCAGTCCTATACCCCAGACCCAGTCCTATACCTCAGACCCAGTCCTATACCCCAGACCCAGTCCTATACCTCAGACCCTATACCTCAGACCCAGTCCTATACCCCAGACCCAGTCCTATACCCCAGACCCAGTCCTATACCCCAGACACAGTCCTATACCCCAGACCCAGACCCAGTCCTATACCCCAGACCCAGTCCTATACCTCAGACCCAGTCCTATACCCCAGACCCAGTCCTATATCCCAGACCCAGTCCTATATCCCAGACCCAGTCCTATACCTCAGACCCTATACCTCAGACCCAGTCCTATACCCCAGACCCAGTCCTATATCCCAGACCCAGTCCTATACCCCAGACCCAGTCCTATATCCCAGACCCAGTCCTATACCTCAGACCCTATACCTCAGACCCAGTCCTATACCCCAGACCCAGTCCTATACCCCAGACCCAGTCCTATACCCCAGACCCAGTCCTATACCTCAGACCCAGTCCTATACCTCAGACCCAGTCCTATACCCCATACCCTATACCTCAGACCCAGTCCTATACCCCAGACCCAGTCCTATACCTCAGACCCAGTCCTATTCCCCAGACCCAGTCCTATACCCCAGACCCAGTCCTATACCCCAGACCCAGTCCTATACCTCAGACCCAGTCCTATACCCCAGACCCTATACCCCAGACCCAGTCCTATACCTCAGACCCAGTCCTATACCCCAGACCCAGTCCTATACCCCAGACCCAGTCCTATACCCCAGACCCAGTCCTATACCTCAGACCCAGTCCTATACCTCAGACCCTATACCTCAGACCCAGTCCTATACCTCAGACCCAGTCC
This sequence comes from Coregonus lavaretus, assembly GCF_964263955.1. Lineage (NCBI taxonomy): Eukaryota > Metazoa > Chordata > Actinopteri > Salmoniformes > Salmonidae > Coregonus > Coregonus lavaretus. Next base: position 50,436,939 of record NC_140004.1, read on the forward strand.
TATACCTCAGACCCAGTCCTATACCCCAGACCCAGTCCTATACCCCAGACCCAGTCCTATACCTCAGACCCAGTCCTATACCCCAGACCCAGTCCTATACCTCAGACCCAGTCCTATACCCCAGACCCAGTCCTATACCCCAGACCCAGTCCTATACCTCAGACCCAGTCCTATACCCCAGACCCAGTCCTATACCTCAGACCCAGTCCTATACCCCAGACCCAGTCCTATACCCCAGACCCAGTCCTATACCTCAGACCCAGTCCTATACCCCAGACCCAGACCCAGTCCTATACCTCAGACACAGTCCTATACCTCAGACCCTATACCTCAGACCCAGTCCTATACCTCAGACCCAATCCTATACCTCAGACCCAGTCCTATACCTCAGACCCTATACCTCAGACCCAGTCCTATACCTCAGACCCAGTCCTATACCCCAGACCCAGTCCTATACCTCAGACCCTATACCTCAGACCCAGTCCTATACCTCAGACCCAGTCCTATACCTCAGACCCAGTCCTATACCTCAGACCCAGTCCTATACCACCAATACCTCCCAACACCACAGTACATGACAATCGGATCTGATAGCTGGCTTGTGTCTGATAGCTGGCTTGTCTCTCTGATAGCTGGCTTGTCTCTCTGATAGCTGGCTTGTCTCCCTGATAGATGGCTTGTCTCTCTGATAGCTGGCTTGTCCCCCTGATAGCTGGCTTGTCTCCCTGATAGCTGGCTTGTCTCTCTGATAGCTGGCTTGTCTCCCTGATAGCTGGCTTGTCTCCCTGATAGCTGGCTTGTCTCTCTGATAGCTGGCTTGTCTCTCTGATAGCTGGGTTGTCTCTCTGATAGCTGTCTTGTCTCTCTGATAGCTGTCTTGTCTCTCTGATAGCTGGCTTGTGTCTGATAGCTGGCTTGTCTCTCTGATAGCTGGCTTGTCTCTCTGATAGCTGGCTTGTCTCCCTGATAGCTGGCTTGTCTCTCTGATAGCTGGCTTGTCTCTCTCATAGATGGCTTGTCTCTCTGATAGATGGCTTGTCTCCCTGATAGAGGGCTTGTCTCCCTGATAGCTGGCTTGTCTCCCTGATAGCTGGCTTGTCTCTCTGATAGCTGGCTTGTCTCTCTGATAGCTGGCTTGTCTCTCTGATAGCTGGCTTGTCTCCCTGATAGCTGGCTTGTCTCCCTGATAGATGGCTTGTCTCCCTGATAGCTGGCTTGTCTCCCTGATAGCTGGCTTGTCTCTCTGATAGCTGGCTTGTCTCTCTGATAGCTGGCTTGTCTCTCTGATAGCTGGCTTGTCTCCCTGATAGCTGGCTTGTCTCCCTGATAGCTGGCTTGTCTCCCTGATAGCTGGCTTGTCTCTCTGATAGCTGGCTTGTCTCTCTGATAGCTGGCTTGTCTCTCTGATAGCTGGCTTGTCTCTCTGATAGCTGGCTTGTCTCTCTGATAGCTGGCTTTTCTCCCTGATAGCTGGCTTGTGTCTGATAGCTGGCTTGTCTCTCTGATAGCTGGCTTGTCTCTCTAATAGCTGGCTTGTCTCTCTGATAGCTGGCTTGTCTCTCTGATAGCTGGCTTGTCTCTCTGATAGCTGGCTTGTCTCTCTAATAGCTGGCTTGTCTCTCTCTTAGCTGGCTTGTCTCCCTGATAGCTGGCTTGTCTCTCTGATAGCTGGGTTGTCTCCCTGATAGCTGGCTTTTCTCCCTGATAGCTGGCTTGTCTCTCTGATAGCTGGCTTGTCTTCCTGATAGCTGGCTTTTCTCCCTGATTGCTGGCTTTTCTCCCTGATTGCTGGCTTGTCTTCCTGAAAGCTGGCTTTTCTCCCTGATAGCTGGCTTGTCTCTCTGATAGCTGGCTTGTCTCCCTGATAGCTGGCTTTTCTCCCTGATAGCTGGCTTGTCTCTCTGATAGCTGGCTTGTCTTCCTGATAGCTGGCTTTTCTCCCTGATAGCTGGCTTGTCTTCCTGATAGCTGGCTTGTCTTCCTGATAGCTGGCTTTTATCCCTGATTGCTGGCTTGTCTCCCTGATAGCTGGCTTTTCTCCCTAATTGCTGGTTTGTTTCTCTGATAGCTGGCTTGTCTCTCTGATAGCTGGCTTGTCTCCCTGATAGCTGGCTTGTCTCTCTGATAGCTGGCTTGTCTCTCTCATAGATGGCTTGTCTCTCTGATAGATGGCTTGTCTCCCTGATAGAGGGCTTGTCTCCCTGATAGCTGGCTTGTCTCCCTGATAGCTGGCTTGTCTCTCTGATAGCTGGCTTGTCTCTCTGATAGCTGGCTTGTCTCTCTGATAGCTGGCTTGTCTCCCTGATAGCTGGCTTGTCTCCCTGATAGATGGCTTGTCTTCCTGATAGCTGGCTTGTCTCCCTGATAGCTGGCTTGTCTCTCTGATAGCTGGCTTGTCTCTCTGATAGCTGGCTTGTCTCTCTGATAGCTGGCTTGTCTCCCTGATAGCTGGCTTGTCTCCCTGATAGCTGGCTTGTCTCTCTGATAGCTGGCTTGTCTCTCTGATAGCTGGCTTGTCTCTCTGATAGCTGGCTTGTCTCTCTGATAGCTGGCTTGTCTCTCTGATAGCTGGCTTGTCTCTCTGATAGCTGGCTTGTCTCTCTGATAGCTGGCTTTTCTCCCTGATAGCTGGCTTGTCTCTCTGATAGCTGGCTTGTCTCTCTAATAGCTGGCTTGTCTCTCTGATAGCTGGCTTGTCTCTCTGATAGCTGGCTTGTCTCTCTGATAGCTGGCTTGTCTCTCTAATAGCTGGCTTGTCTCTCTCTTAGCTGGCTTGTCTCCCTGATAGCTGGCTTGTCTCTCTGATAGCTGGGTTGTCTCCCTGATAGCTGGCTTTTCTCCCTGATAGCTGGCTTGTCTCTCTGATAGCTGGCTTGTCTTCCTGATAGCTGGCTTTTCTCCCTGATTGCTGGCTTTTCTCCCTGATTGCTGGCTTGTCTTCCTGAAAGCTGGCTTTTCTCCCTGATAGCTGGCTTGTCTCTCTGATAGCTGGCTTGTCTCCCTGATAGCTGGCTTTTCTCCCTGATAGCTGGCTTGTCTCTCTGATAGCTGGCTTGTCTTCCTGATAGCTGGCTTTTCTCCCTGATAGCTGGCTTGTCTTCCTGATAGCTGGCTTGTCTTCCTGATAGCTGGCTTTTATCCCTGATTGCTGGCTTGTCTCCCTGATAGCTGGCTTTTCTCCCTAATTGCTGGCTTGTCTCTCTGATAGCTGGCTTGTCTCTCTGATAGCTGGGTTGTCTCTCTGATAGCTGTCTTGTCTCTCTGATAGCTGTCTTGTCTCGCTGATAGCTGGCTTGTGTCTGATAGCTGGCTTGTCTCTCTGATAGCTGGCTTGTCTCTCTGATAGCTGGCTTGTCTCCCTGATAGCTGGCTTGTCTCTCTGATAGCTGGCTTGTCTCTCTCATAGATGGCTTGTCTCTCTGATAGATGGCTTGTCTCCCTGATAGATGGCTTGTCTCCCTGATAGCTGGCTTGTCTCCCTGATAGCTGGCTTGTCTCTCTGATAGCTGGCTTGTCTCTCTGATAGCTGGCTTGTCTCTCTGATAGCTGGCTTGTCTCCCTGATAGCTGGCTTGTCTCCCTGATAGATGGCTTGTCTCCCTGATAGATGGCTTGTCTCCCTGATAGCTGGCTTGTCTCTCTGATAGCTGGCTTGTCTCTCTGATAGCTGGCTTGTCTCCCTGATAGCTGGCTTGTCTCCCTGATAGCTGGCTTGTCTCTCTGATAGCTGGCTTGTCTCTCTGATAGCTGGCTTGTCTCTCTGATAGCTGGCTTGTCTCTCTGATAGCTGGCTTGTCTCTCTAATAGCTGGCTTGTCTCTCTGATAGCTGGCTTGTCTCTCTGATAGCTGGCTTGTCTCTCTGATAGCTGGCTTGTCTCTCTGATAGCTGGCTTGTCTCTCTAATAGCTGGCTTGTCTCTCTGATAGCTGGCTTGTCTCCCTGATAGCTGGCTTGTCTCTCTGATAGCTGGGTTGTCTCCCTGATAGCTGGCTTTTCTCCCTGATAGCTGGCTTGTCTCTCTGATAGCTGGCTTGTCTTCCTGATAGCTGGCTTTTCTCCCTGATTGCTGGCTTTTCTCCCTGATTGCTGGCTTGTCTTCCTGAAAGCTGGCTTTTCTCCCTGATAGCTGGCTTGTCTCTCTGATAGCTGGCTTGTCTCCCTGATAGCTGGCTTTTCTCCCTGATAGCTGGCTTGTCTCTCTGATAGCTGGCTTGTCTTCCTGATAGCTGGCTTTTCTCCCTGATAGCTGGCTTGTCTTCCTGATAGCTGGCTTGTCTTCCTGATAGCTGGCTTTTATCCCTGATTGCTGGCTTGTCTCCCTGATAGCTGGCTTTTCTCCCTGATTGCTGGCTTGTCTCCCTGATAGCTGGCTTATCTCCCTGATTGCTGGCTTGTCTCCCTGATATCTGGGTTGTCTCTTTGATAGGTCTTTGATAGCTGAGACAACCCAACCATATTCCATTTGTCTTGTGTTAGCCACAACTGTTCATTAACATTGGCTAACATATTCCATTAGTCTTGTGTTCATACAACATTGGCTAACATATTCCATTAGTCTTGTGTTCATTAACATTGGCTAACATATTCAATTTGTCTTGTGTTCATTAACATTGGCTAACATATTCCATTAGTCTTGTGTTAATTAACATTGGCTAACATATTCGATTTGTCTTGTGTTCATTAACATTGGCTAACATATTCGATTTGTCTTGTGTTCATTAACATTGGCTAACATATTCGATTTGTCTTGTGTTAGCCACAACTGTTCACAAATGTCATTATAATATTAATGCTAGCTACAGTGGTTAGCTAGCTTGGAGGAAGTATTTAGTGTTGTGTGCACTTAGCTAGCTACCATCCCATAGCCTACATTGCATATGAAGTGTGACTGGCTCATCCGTGGCTGGAAGGAGAAAATGGGCTACTTTTTTCACTTTGTTTTGGCTCCCCTCTGTGGGGTTTCATGCTCTCTGATTGGCTCAAAGTCAAGTTGTTGGCAAATTATGAGCATTGTGATTCTACGTGTATAATCGGTAGGTTCGTCGCTACCGGGTCGGCACGCAGTAGGAACCACTTTTGTTCTAGCAAGAGAATGGAAGGCCTCCCACTACCTATCGGCAGTCAGATTCTCTGTGTGTATGGAAGGCCTCCCACTACCTATCGGCAGTCAGATTCTCTGTGTGTATGGAAGGCCTCCCACTACCTATCGGCAGTCAGATTCTCTGTGTGTATGGAAGGCCTCCCACTACCTATCGGCAGTCAGATTCTCTGTGTGTATGGAAGGCCTCCCACTACCTATCGGCAGTCAGATTCTCTGTGTGTATGGAAGGCCTCCCACTACCTATCGGCAGTCAGATTCTCTGTGTGTATGGAAGGCCTCCCACTACCTATCGGCAGTCAGATTCTCTGTGTGTATGGAAGGCCTCCCACTACCTATCGGCAGTCAGATTCTCTGTGTGTATGGAAGGCCTCCCACTACCTATCGGCAGTCAGATTCTCTGTGTGTATGGAAGGCCTCCCACTACCTATCGGCAGTCAGATTCTCTGTGTGTATGGAAGGCCTCCCACTACCTATCGGCAGTCAGATTCTCTGTGTGTATGGAAGGCCTCCCACTACCTATCGGCAGTCAGATTCTCTGTGTGTATGGAAGGCCTCCCACTACCTATCGGCAGTCAGATTCTCTGTGTGTATGGAAGGCCTCCCACTACCTATCGGCAGTCAGATTCTCTGTGTGTATGGAAGGCCTCCCACTACCTATCGGCAGTCAGATTCTCTGTGTGTATGGAAGGCCTCCCACTACCTATCGGCAGTCAGATTCTCTGTGTGTATGGAAGGCCTCCCACTACCTATCGGCAGTCAGATTCTCTGTGTGTATGGAAGGCCTCCCACTACCTATCGGCAGTCAGATTCTCTGTGTGTATGGAAGGCCTCCCACTACCCATCGGCAGTCAGATTCTCTGTGTGTATGGAAGGCCTCCCACTACCTATCGGCAGTCAGATTCTCTGTGTGTATGGAAGGCCTCCCACTACCTATCGGCAGTCAGATTCTCTGTGTGTTTCATGCTTAACACAGTGAGACACGTCTACTTTTTCACAAGACTAGGAAACTCATTCACAATGTATTCATAACATGTACATTAATAGGATTGTGAAGGGTTCTGATATGTTTTGAAGGATTCTGATATGTTGTGAAGGGTTCTGATATGTAGTGAAGGGTTCTGATATGTATTGAAGGGTTCTGATATGTATTGAAGGGTTCTGATATGTATTGAAGGGTTCTGATATGTTGTGAATGGTTCTGATATGTAGTGAAGGGTTCTGATATGTAGTGAAGGGTTCTGATATGTAGTGAAGGGTTCTGATATGTAGTGAAGGGTTCTGATATGTAGTGAAGGGTTCTGATATGTATTGAAGGGTTCTGATATGTTGTGAATGGTTCTGATATGTAGTGAAGGGTTCTGATATGTATTGAAGGGTTCTGATATGTAGTGAAGGGTTCTGATATGTAGTGAAGGGTTCTGATATGTAGTGAAGGATTCTGATATGTAGTGAAGGGTTCTGATATGTTTTGAAGGGTTCTGATATGTAGTGAAGGGTTCTGATATGTAGTGAAGGGTTCTGATATGCAGTGAAGGGTTCTGATATGTTTTGAAGGGTTCTGATATGTTGTGAAGGGTTCTGATATGTATTGAAGGGTTCTGATATGTAGTGAAGGGTTCTGATATGTAGTGAAGGGTTCTGATATGTAGTGAAGGGTTCTGATATGTTGTGAAGGGTTCTGATATGTATTGAAGGGTTCTGATATGTAGTGAAGGGTTCTGATATGTAGTGAAGGGTTCTGATATGCAGTGAAGGGTTCTGATATGTTTTGAAGGGTTCTGATATGTTGTGAAGGGTTCTGATATGTATTGAAGGGTTCTGATATGCAGTGAAGGGTTCTGATATGTTTTGAAAGGTTCTGATATGTTGTGAAGGGTTCTGATATGTATTGAAGGGTTCTGATATGTAGTGAAGGGTTCTGATATGTAGTGAAGGGTTCTGATATGTTGAGGCATATTATCATCCAGACTGTCTGACTTCTGTCCTCTCAGACCTCCAGGGGAACATTGTCATGTATCCATCATCCTCCTGATTTGTTTTGATACAGTACCTGTCCTGTTGACAGCTGACGGTTGGCTGAGAGCATTATACTGTTTGTTTTTGTTTGAGTCCGTACAAATCATTCAGCCTTGATACACAGCAGAGCAGGGCCAACAGTCAGAGATATACATAATTACCTGGAAATGGCCATATGCTGTATTCTCTGTATATGGCTCATTCTACAGAAGTGCTGGAAATTGGGGGTTGGAAATAAATGCACATTTGTATCCTATTTTTCCCAAACTTTCAGCACACGTCTTCCAACATGTTATCTATACATATAAACTACTCACAGACTTTGTTTGTATTGCATATTTGAAATGTTTACCTGAATTCCTTACCACCACACTACATTTGTTGCTACTATTACAGATTCATTTTAGATATTTTATTTGCATAACAAATTAACAAAATAGTAAAAACCATATTTTATTTTACCTGATTGTCAAAACGTTTTAATTTAATTTAGAGAAATATCATCTATAGTTTTCCTTAAAAAATGTAAATGTTAATTATATGTATCTTAAACTTGTCGATTGATTGAAGTACTTATGCATCTACAGTCGTTCGTAGTCAAAAGTTTTGAGAATGACACAAGTATTGGTCTTCACAAAGTTCGCTGCTTCAGTGTTATGAGATATTTTTGTCAGATGTTACTATGGTATACTGAAGTATTTCATTTATTAATTTTTTGTTTCACCTTTATTTAACCAGGTAAGCCAGTTGAGAACAAGTTCTCATTTACAACTGCGACCTGGCCAAGATAAAGCAAAGCAGGGCGATAAAAACAACAACACAGAGTTACATATGTGGTAAAACAAAACATACAGTCAATAACACAATAGAAAATCTATATACAGTGTGTGCAAATGTAGTAAGTTATGGAGGTAAGGCAATAAATAGGCCATAGTGCAAAATAATTACAATTTAGTATTAACACTGGAGTGATAGATGTGCAATAGAGATACTGGGGTGCAAATGAGCAAAATAAATAACCATGTAAATAACAATATGGGGATGAGGTAGTTGGGTGGGCTAATTACAGATGGGCTGTGTACAGGTACATTGATCGGTAAGCTGCTCTGACAACTGATGCTTAAAGTTAGTGAGGGAGATAAGAGTCTCCAGCTTCAGAGATTTTTGCAGTTCGTTCCAGTCATTTGCAGCAGAGAACTGGAAGGAATGGCGGTCAAAGGAGGTGTTGGCTTTGGGGATGACCAGTGAGATATACCTGCTGGAGCGCATACTACGGGTGGGTGTTGCTATGGTGACCAATGAGCTAAGATAAGACAGGGATTTGCCTAGAAGTGATTTATAGATGACCTGGAGCCAGTGGGTTTGGCGACGAATATGTAGTGAGGGCCAGCCAGCGAGAGCGTACAGGTCACAATAGTGGGTAGTATATGGGGCTTTGGTGACAAAACGGATGGCACTGTGATAGACTACATCCAATTTGCTGAGTAGAGTGTTGGAAGCTATTTTGTAAATGACATCGCCAAAGTCAAGGATCGGCAGGATAGTCAGTTTTACGAGGTATAATTACAAGCATTCCATAAGTGTCAAAGGCTTTTATTGACAATTACATTAAGTTTATGCAAAGAGTCAATATTTGCAGTGTTGACCCTTCTTTGTCAAGACCTCTGCAATCCGCCCTGGCATGCTGTCAATTAACTTCTGGGCCACATCCTGACTGATGGCAGCCCATTCTTGCATAATCAATGCTTGGAGTTTGTCAGAATTTGTGGGTTTTTGTTTGTCCACCCACCTCTTAAGGATCGACCACAAGTTCTCAATGGGATTAAGGTCTGGGGAGTTTCCTGGCCATGGACCCAAAATGTCAATGTTTTGCTCCCCGAGCCACTTAGTTATCACTTTTGCCTTATGGCAAGGTGCTCCATCATGCTGGAAAAGGCATTGGTCGTCACCAAACTGTTCTTGGATGGTTGGGAGAAGTTGCTCTCGGAGGATGTGTTGGTACCATTCTTTATTCATGGCTGTGTTCTTAGGCAAAATTGTGAGTGAGCCCACTCCCTTGGCTGAGAAGCAACCCCACACATGAATGGTCTCAGGATGCTTTACTGTTGGCATGACACAGGACTGATGGTAGCGCTCACCTTGTCTTCTCCGGACAAGGTGTTTTCCGGATGCCCTAAACAATCGGAAAGGGGATTCATCAGAGAAAATGACTTTACCCAAGTCCTCAGTAGTCCAATCCCTGTACCTTTTGCAGAATATCAGTCTGTCCCTGATGTTTTTCCTGGAGAGAAGTGGCTTCTTTGCTGCCCTTCTTGACACCAGGCCATCCTCCAAAAGTCTTCGCCTCACTGTACGTGCAGATGCACTCACATCTGCCTGCTGCCATTCCTGAGCAAGTTCTGCACTGGTGGTGCTCCGATCCCGCAGCTGAATCAACTTTAGTAGACGGTCCTGGCGCTTGCTGGATTTTCTTGGGCGCACTGACGCCTTCTTCACAACAATTTAACCTCTCTCCTTGAAGTTCTTGATGATCCGATAAAAGGTTGATTTAGGTGCAATCTTACTAGCAGCAATATCCTTGCCTGTGAAGCCCTTTTTTGTGCAAAGCAATGATGACGGCACGTGTTTCCTTGCAGTTAACCATGGTTAAGAGAGGAAGAACAATGATTTCAAGCCCCCCCTCCTTTTAAAGCTGCCAGTCTGTTATTCTAACTCAATCAGCATGACAGAGTGATCTCCAGCCTTGTCCTCGTCAACACTCTCACCTGTGTTAACGAGAGAATCACTGATATGATGGCAGCTGGTCCTTTTGTGGCAGGGCTGAAATGCAGGGGACATGTTTTTGGGGGATTGCACATAGGTTGGTCTAGTTCTTGTGGCAGTTTATTTGGCGACCCTAGCCGGCTGGACTGACCACCTGGCAGTCAAACCTGGGTTGTCAGGGACTTGAGAAAGAAGCTGTTTTTCAGTCTCTCGGTCCCAGCTTTGATGCACCTGTACTGACCTCGCCTTCTGGGTGATAGCTTGGTGAATAGGCCGTGGCTCGGGTGGCTGTTGTCCTTGATGATCTTTTGGCCTTCCTGTGACATCGGGTGCTGTAGGTGTCCTGGAGGGCAGGTAGTTTGCCCCCGGTGATGGTTTGGGCAGACCGCACCACCCTCTGGAGAGCCCTGCGGTTGCGGGTGGTGCAGTTGCCATACCAGGCGGTGATACAGCCTGAAAGGATGCTCTCAATTGTTCATCTGTAAAAGTTTGTGAGGGTTTTAGGTGCCAAGCCTAATTTCTTCAGCCTCCTGAGGTTGAAGAGGCACTGTTGCGCCTTCTTCACCACACTGTCTGTGTGGGTGGACCATTTCAGATCGTCAGTGACGTGTACACCGAGGAACCTGAAGCTTTCCACCTTCTCCACTGCGGTCCAGTCGGTGTGGATAGGGGCGTGCTCCCTCTGCTGTTTCCTGAAGTCCATGATCAGCTCCTTTGTTTTGTTGATGTTGAATGAGAGATTATTTTCCTGGCACCACACTCCCAGGGCCCTCACCTCCTCCCTGTAGGCTGTCTCATCATTGTTGGTAATTAGGCCTACTACTGTTGTGTCGTCTGCAAACTTGATGATTGAGTTGGAGGCGTGTGTGGCCACGCAGTCATGGGTGAACAGCGAGTACAGGAGGGGGCTGAGCATGCACCCTTGTGGGGCCCCAGTGTTGAGGATCAGCGAAGTGGAGGTGTTCACCACCTGGTGGCGGCCCGTCAGGAAGTCCAGGACCCAGTTGTACAGGGCAGGGTTCAGACCCAGGGCCCCAAGCTTGATGATGAGCTTGGAGGGTACTATGGTGTTGAATGCTGAGCTATAGTCAATGAACAGCATTCTTACATAGGTATTCCTCTTGTCCAGATGGGATAGGGCAGTGTGCAGTGCGATGGCAATTGCATCGTCTGTGGATCTTTTGGGGCGGTAAGCAAATTGAAGTGGGTCTAGGGTGACAGGTAAGGTAGAGGTGATATGATCCTTAACTAGCCTCTCAAAGCACTTCATGATAACAGAAGTGAGTGCTACGGGGCGATAGTCATTTTACCTTTGCTTTCTTGGGTACAGGAACGATGGTGGACATCTTGAAGCATGTGGGGACAGCAGACTGGGATAGGGAGAGATTAAATATGTCCGTAAACACTCCCGCCAGCTGGTCTGCGCATTCTCTGATGACCCGGCTAGGGATGCCGTCTGGGCCGGCAGCCTTGCGGGGGTTAACACGCTTAAATGTCTTACTCATGTCGTCCATGGAGAAGGAGAGCCCACAGTCCTTGGTAGTGGCCCGCATCGGTGGCACTGTGTTATCCTCAAAGCGGGCGAAGAAGGTGTTTAGCTTGTCCGAAAGCAAGACTTCGGTGTGGCTGGTTTTCCCTTTGTTGTCCGTGAATATCTGTAGACCCATGGTTAAATACGGTGGTTCGCCCTTTCAGTTTTGTGCGAATGCTGCCATCTATCCACGGTTTCTGCTTTGGGTAGGTTTTAATAGTCACAGTGGGTACAACATCTCCTATACACTTCCTGATGAACTCAGTGACCGTATCCGTGTATTCGTCTATGTTATTCTCAGAGGCTACCTGGAACATCTCACCAGTATATCTCACTGGTCATCCCCAAAGCCAACACCTCCTTTGGCTGCCATTCCTTCCAGTTCTCTGCTGCCAATGACTGGAACGAACTGCAAAAATCTCTGAAGCTGGAGACTCTTATCTCCCTCACTAACTTTAAGCGTCAGTTGTCAGAGAAGCTTACGGATCACTGCACCTGTACACAGCCATTCTGAAATTAGCCCACCCAACTACCTCATCCCCATATTGTTATTTATTTTGCTCATTTGCACCCCAGTATCTCTATTTGCACATCATCTTTTGCTCATCTATCATTCCAGTGTTAATACGAAATTGTAACTATTTTGCACTATAGCCTATTTATTGCCTTACCTCATTTACATTTACATTTTAGTCATTTAGCAGACGCTCTTATCCAGAGCGACTTACAGTTAGTGAATACATATATATTTTTTTTATACTGGCCCCCCGTGGGAATCGAACCCACAACCCTGGCGTTGCAAACGCCATGCTCTATCAACTGAGCTACATCCCTGCCGGCCATTCCCTCCCCTATCCTGGACGACGCTGGGCCAATTGTGCGCCGCCCCCATGAGTCTCCCGGTCGCGGCCGGCTGCGACAGAGCCTGGATTCGAACCAGGATCTCTAGTGGCACAGTTAGCACTGCAATGCAGTGCCTTAGACCACTGCATTACTACATTCGCACACACTGTATATATCTTTTCTGTTTGTATTTTTGACTTTATGTTTTGTTTACCCCATATGTAACTCTGTGTTGTTGTTGTTTTTATCGCACTGCTTTGCTTTATCTTGGCCAGGTCGCAGTTGTAAATGAGAACTTGTTCTCAACTGGCTTACCTGGTTAAATAAAGGTACAAAAAAAAAATATATATATATATACAGTGGGGAAAAAAAGTATTTAGTCAGCCACATATTGTGCAAGTTCTCCCACTTAAAAAGATGAGAGAGGCCTGTAATTTTCATCATAGGTACACGTCAACTATGACAGACAAATTGAGAAAATGTTTTCCAGAAAATCACATTGTAGGATTTTTAATGAATTTATTTGCAAATTATGGTGGAAAATAAGTATTTGGTCACCTACAAACAAGCAAGATTTCTGGCTCTCACAGACCTGTAACTTCTTCTTTAAGAGGCTCCTCTGTCCTCCTCTCGTTACCTGTATTAATGGCACCTGTTTGAACTTGTTATCAGTATAAAAGACACCTGTCCACAACCTCAAACAGTCACACTCCAAACTCCACTATGGCCAAGACCAAAGAGCTGTCAAAGGACACCAGAAACAAAATTGTAGACCTGCACCAGGCTGGGAAGACTGAATCTGCAATAGGTAAGCAGCTTGGTTGTAAGAAATCAACTGTGGGAGCAATTATTAGGAAATGGAAGACATACAAGACCACTGATAATCTCCCTCGATCTGGGGCTCCACGCAAGATCTCACCCCGTGGGGTCAAAATGATCACAAGAACGGTGAGCAAAAATCCCAGAACCACACGGGGGGACCTAGTGAATGACCTGCAGAGAGCTGGGACCAAAGTAACAAAGCCTACCATCAGTAACACACTACGCCGCCAGGGACTCAAATCCTGCAGTGCCAGACGTGTCCCCCTGCTTAAGCCAGTACATGTCCAGGCCCGTCTGAAGTTTGCTAGAGTGCATTTGGATGATCCAGAAGAGGATTGGGAGAATGTCATATGGTCAGATGAAACCAAAATATAACTTTTTGGTAAAAACTCAACTCGTCGTGTTTGGAGGACAAAGAATGCTGAATTGCATCCAAAGAACACCATACCTACTGTGAAGCATGGGGGTGGAAACATCATGCTTTGGGGCTGTTTTTCTGCAAAGGGACCAGGACGACTGATCCGTGTAAAGGAAAGAATGAATGGGGCCATGTATCGTGAGATTTTGAGTGAAAACCTCCTTCCATCAGCAAGGGCATTGAAGATGAAACGTGGCTGGGTCTTTCAGCATGACAATGATCCCAAACACACCGCCCGGGCAACGAAGGAGTGGCTTCAAAAGAAGCATTTCAAGGTCCTGGAGTGGCCTAGCCAGTCTCCAGATCTCAACCCCATAGAACATCTTTGGAGGGAGTTGAAAGTCTGTGTTGCCCAGCGACAGCCCCAAAACATCACTGCTCTAGAGGAGATCTGCATGGAGGAATGGGCCAAAATACCAGCAACAGTGTGTGAAAACCTTGTGAAGACTCACAGAAAACGTTTGACCTGTGTCATTGCCAACAAAGGGTATATAACAAAGTATTGAGAAACTTTTGTTATTGACCAAATACTTATTTTCCACCATAATTTGCAAATAAATTCATAAAAAATCCTACAATGTGATTTTCTGGATTTATTTTCCTCATTTTGTCTGTCATAGTTGATGTGTACCTATGATGAAAATTACAGGCCTCTCTCATCTTGTTAAGTGGGAGAACTTGCACAATTGGTGGCTGACTAAATACTTGTTTTCCCCACTGTATATATCCCAGTCCGCGTGATCAAAACAATCTTGAAGCATGGATTCTGATTGGTCAGACCAGCGATGAATAATCCTTAGCACGGATACATCCTCTTTGAGTTTCTGCCTATAGGAAGGGAGGAGCAAAATGGAGTCATGATCAGATTTGTAGGCATTTCGAAAAGCTGAGTAGCAGTGGTCTAATGTTTTCTCAGAGCGAGTGCTACAGTCAATGTGTTGGTAGAACTTAGAACAGCAGTAGAGCACAGTACAGTACGGTATAGTTCAGTACAGCAGAGTAGGGTACAGCAGAGTAGGGTAGGGTACAGTAGAGTAGGGTACAGCAGAGTAGGGTAGGGTACAGTAGAGTAGGGTACAGCAGAGTAGGGTAGGGTACAGTAGAGTAGGGTACAGCAGAGTAGGGTACAGCAGAGTAGAGTAGGGTACAGTAGAGTAGGGTACAGTAGAGTAGGGTACAGCAGAGTAGGGTACAGTAGAGTAGGGTACAGCAGAGTAGGGTACAGCAGAGTAGGGTACAGCAGAGTAGGGTACAGCAGAGTAGGGTACAGCAGAGTAGGGTAGGGTACAGTAGAGTAGGGTACAGCAGAGTAGGGTACAGCAGAGTAGGGTAGGGTACAGCAGAGTAGGGTACAGCAGAGTAGGGTACAGCAGAGTAGGGTAGGGTAGAGTAGGGTACAGCAGAGTAGGGTAGGGTACAGCAGAGTAGGGTAGGGTACAGCAGAGTAGGGTACAGTAGGGTAGGGTACAGTAGAGTAGGGTAGGGTACAGTAGAGTAGGGTAGGGTACAGTAGGGTAGGGTACAGCAGAGTAGGGTACAGCAGAGTAGGGTACAGCAGAGTAGAGTAGGGTACAGTAGAGTAGGGTACAGCAGAGTAGGGTAGGGTACAGTAGAGTAGGGTAGAGTAGGGTACAGTAGAGTAGGGTACAGCAGAGTAGGGTAGGGTACAGTAGAGTAGGGTAGAGTAGAGTAGGGTACAGTAGCGTAGGGTACAGCAGAGTAGAGTAGGGTACAGTAGAGTAGGGTACAGCAGAGTAGGGTACAGCAGAGTAGGGTAGGGTACAGTAGAGTAGGGTACAGCAGAGTAGGGTACAGCAGAGTAGGGTACAGCAGAGTAGGGTAGGGTACAGTAGAGTAGGGTACAGCAGAGTAGGGTAGGGTACAGTAGAGTAGGGTACAGCAGAGTAGGGTACAGCAGAGTAGGGTAGGGTACAGCAGAGTAGGGTACAGCAGAGTAGGGTAGGGTACAGCAGAGTAGGGTACAGCAGAGTAGAGTAGGGTACAGCAGAGTAGGGTAGGGTACAGTAGAGTAGGGTACAGCAGAGTAGGGTACAGCAGAGTAGGGTAGGGTACAGCAGAGTAGGGTACAGCAGAGTAGAGTAGAGTAGGGTACAGCAGAGTAGGGTACAGCAGAGTAGGGTACAGCAGAGTAGAGTAGAGTAGGGTACAGCAGAGTAGGGTACAGTAGAGTAGAGTAGGGTACAGCAGAGTAGAGTAGAGTAGGGTACAGCAGAGTAGGGTACAGCAGAGTAGAGTAGAGTAGAGTAGAGTAGGGTACAGCAGAGTAGGGTACAGTAGAGTAGGGTACAGTAGAGTAGGGTACAGTAGAGTATGGTACAGTAGGGTAGGGTACAGTAGAGTAGGGTACAGTAGAGTAGGGTACAGTAGAGTAGGGTAGGGTACAGTAGAGTAGGGTACAGTAGAGTAGGGTACAGTAGGGTAGAGTAGGGTACAGTAGAGTAGGGTACAGTAGAGTAGGGTAGGGTACAGTAGGGTAGGGTACAGTAGAGTAGGGTACAGCAGAGTAGGGTACAGCAGAGTAGGGTAGGGTAGGGTACAGCAGAGTAGGATACAGCAGAGTAGAGTAGAGTAGAGTAGGGTACAGCAGAGTAGGGTACAGTAGAGTAGGGTACAGTAGAGTATGGTACAGTAGGGTAGGGTACAGTAGAGTAGGGTACAGTAGAGTATGGTACAGTAGGGTAGGGTACAGCAGAGTAGGGTACAGCAGAGTAGAGTAGAGTAGAGTAGAGTAGGGTACAGCAGAGTAGGGTACAGTAGAGTAGGGTACAGTAGAGTAGGGTACAGCAGAGTAGGGTACAGCAGAGTAGGGTACAGTAGAGTAGGGTACAGTAGAGTAGAGCACAGTAGAGTAGAGCACATTATAGATGTCTACAGTGGCTTGCGAATGTATTCAACCCCCTTGGCATTTTTCCTAATTTGTTGCCTTACAACCTGGAATAAAAATGTATTTAGGGGGCTTTGTATCATTTGATTTACACAACATGCCTACCATTTTGAAGATGCAAAATATTTGTTATTGTGAAACAAACAAGAAATAAGACAGAAAAACAGAAAACTTGAGCATGCTTAACTATTCACCCCCCCAAAGTCAATACTTTGTAGAGCCACCCTTTGCAGCAATTACAGCTGCAAGTCTCTTGGGGTATGTCTCTATAAGCTTGGCACATCTAGCCACTGGGATTTTTGCCCATTCTTCAAGGCAAAACTGCTCCAGCTCCTTCAAGTTGGATGGGTTCCGCTGGTGTACAGCAATCTTTAAGTCATACCACAGATTCTCAATTGGATTGAGGTCTGGGCTTTTACTAGGCCATTCCAAGACATTTAAATGTTTCCCCTTAAACCACTCAAGTGTTGCTTTAGCAGTATGCTTACGGTCATTGTCCTGCTGGAAGGTGAACCCCCGTCCCAGTCTGAAATCTCTGGAAGACTGAAACAGGTTTCCCTCAAGAATTTCCCTGTATTTAGCGCCATCCATCATTCCTTCAATTCTGACCAGTTTCCCAGTCCCTGCCGATGAAAAACATCCCCACAGCATGATGCTGCCACCACCATGCTTCACTGTGGGGATGGTGTTCTCGGGGTGATTAGAGGTGTTGGGTTTGCGCCAGACATAGCGTTTTTCTTGATGGCCAAAAAGCTCAGTTTTATTCTCATCTGACCAGAGTACCTTCTTCCATATGTTTGGGGAGTCTCCCACATGCCTTTTGGCGAACACCAAATGTGTTTGCTTATTTTTTTCCTTAAGCAATGTTTTTTTTCTGGCCACTCTTCCGTAAAGCCCATCTCTGTGGAGTGTACGGCTTAAAGTGGTCCTATGGACAGATACTCCAATCTCCGTTGTGGAGCTTTGCAGCTCCTTCAAGGTTATCTTTGGTCTCTTTGTTGCCTTTCTGATTAATGCCCTCCTTGCCTGGTCTGTGAGTTTTGGTGGGCGGCCCTCTCTTGGCAGGTTTGTTGTGGTGGCATATTCTTTCAATTTTTTTAATAATGGATTTAATGGTGTAAGGCAGGTCTTCACTAGACATCACTGGCAACAACGTCACCTATTTCCCCCTTCTGATAACCAGGTGGCGAATCGCATCTCTGCATGTCTGGCAGACATATCAGTATGGATGACGGATCACCACCTCAAGCTGAACCTTGGCAAGACGGAGCTGCTCTTCCTCCCGGGGAAGGACTGCCCGTTCCATGATCTCGCCATCACGGTTGACAACTCCGTTGTGTCCTCCTCCCAGAGTGCGAAGAGCCTTGGCGTGACCCTGGACAACACCCTGTCGTTCTCCGCTAACATCAAGGCGGTGACCCGATCCTGTAGGTTCATGCTCTACAACATTCGGAGAGTACGACCCTGCCTTACACAGGAAGCGGCACAGGTCCTAATCCAGGCACTTGTCATCTCCCGTCTGGATTACTGCAACTCGCTGTTGGCTGGGCTCCCTGCCTGTGCCATTAAACCCCTACAACTCATCCAGAATGCCGCAGCCCGTCTGGTGTTCAACCTTCCCAAGTTCTCTCACGTCACCCCGCTCCTCCGCACACTCCACTGGCTTCCAGTTGAAGCTCGCATCTGTTACAAGACCATGGTGCTTGCCTATGGAGCTGTGAGGGGAACGGCACCTCCGTACCTTCAGGCTCTGATCAGTCCCTACACCCAAACGAGGGCATTGCGTTCATCCACCTCTGGCCTGCTGGCTCCCCTTCCTCTGCGGAAGCATAGTTCCCGCTCAGCCCATTCAAAACTGTTCGCTGCTCTGGCACCCCAATGGTGGAACAAGCTCCCTCACGATTCCAGGACAGCGGAGTCACTCACCACCTTCCGGAGACATTTGAAACCCCACCTCTTTAAGGAATACCTGGGATAGGCTAAAGTAATCCTTCTACCCCCCCCCCCCCCAAAAAAAACAAAAAAAATAAAAACAATTGTAAAGTGGTTATGCCACTGGCTATAAGGTGAATGCACCAATTTGTAAGTCGCTCTGGATAAGAGCGTCTGCTAAATGACGTAAATGTAAATGTAAATGTATGGGCACAAACCCACCGTCGCTGGACCAGACAGGACTGGCAAAAAGTGCTCTTCACTGACGAGTCACGGTTTTGTCTCACCAGGGGTGATGGTCGGATTCGCGTTTATCGTCGAAGGAATGAGCGTTACACCGAGGCATGTACTCTGGAGCGGGATCGATTTGGAGGTGGAGGGTCCGTCACAGCATCATCGGACTGAGCTTGTTGTCATTGCAGGCAATCTCAACGCTGTGCGTTACAGGGAAGACATCCTCCTCCCTCATGTGGTACCCTTCCTGCAGGCTCATCCTGACATGACCCTCCAGCATGACAATGCCACCAGCCATACTGCTAGTTCTGTGCGTGATTTCCTGCAAGACAGGAATGTCAGCTATATACAGGGAGTACCAGTACCAGATCAATGTGGAGCTATATACAGGGAGTACCAGTACCAGATCAATGTGGAGCTATATACAGGGAGTACCAGTACCAGATCAATGTGGAGCTATATACAGGAAGTACCAGTACCATATCATTGTGGAGCTATATACAGGGAGTACCAGTACCAGATCAATGTGGAGCTATATACAGGGAGTACCAGTACCAGATCAATGTGGAGCTATATACAGGGAGTACCAGATCAATATGGAGCTATATACAGGGAGTACCAGTACTAGATCAATGTGGAGCTATATACAGGGAGTACCAGTACCAGATCAATGTGGAGCTATATACAGGGAGTACCAGTACCAGATCAATGTGGAGCTATATACAGGGAGTACCAGTACCAGATCAATGTGGAGCTATATACAGGAAGTACCAGTACCAGATCAATGTGGAGCTATATACAGGGAGTACCAGTACCAGATCAATGTGGAGCTATATACAGGAAGTACCAGTACCAGATCAATGTGGAGCTATATACAGGAAGTACCAGATCAATGAGGAACTATATACAGGGAGTACCAGTACCAGATCAATGTGGAGCTATATACAGGGAGTACCAGTACCAGATCAATGTGGAGCTATATACAGGGAGTACCAGATCAATGTGGAACTATATACAGGGAGTACCAGTACTAGATCAATGTGGAGCTATATACAGGGAGTACCAGTACCAGATCAATGTGGAGCTATATACAGGGAGTACCAGTACCAGATCAATGTGGAGCTATATACAGGAAGTACCAGTACCAGATCAATGTGGAGCTATATACAGGGAGTACCAGTACCAGATCAATGTGGAGCTATATACAGGGAGTACCAGTACCAGATCAATGTGCAGCTATATACAGGGAGTACCAGTACCAGATCAATGTGGAGCTATTTACAGGGAGTACCAGATCAATGTGGAACTATATACAGGGAGTACCAGTACCAGATCAATGTGGAGCTATATACAGGGAGTACCAGATCAATGTGGAACTATATACAGGGAGTACCAGTACCAGATCAATGTGGAGCTATATACAGGAAGTACCAGATCAATGTGGAACTATATACAGGGAGTACCAGTACTAGATCAATGTGGAGCTATATACAGGGAGTACCAGTACCAGATCAATGTGGAGCTATATACAGGGAGTACCAGTACCAGATCAATGTGGAGCTATATACAGGAAGTACCAGTACCAGATCAATGTGGAGCTATATACAGGAAGTACCAGATCAATGAGGAACTATATACAGGGAGTACCAGTACCAGATCAATGTGGAGCTATATACAGGGAGTACCAGTACCAGATCAATGTGGAGCTATATACAGGGAGTACCAGTACCAGATCAATGTGGAGCTATATACAGGGAGTACCAGTACCAGATCAATGTGGAGCTATATACAGGGAGTACCAGTACCAGATCAATGTGGAGCTATATACAGGGAATACCAGTACCAGATCAATGTGGAGCTATATACAGGGAGTACCAGATCAATGTGGAACTATATACAGGGAGTACCAGTACCAGATCAATGTGTAGCTATATACAGGGAGTACCAGTACCAGATCAATGTGGAGCTATATACAGGAAGTACCAAATCAATGTGGAGCTATATACAGGGAGTACCAGTACCAGATCAATGTGGAGCTATATACAGGGAGTACCAGCACCAGATCAATATGGAACTATATACAGGGAGTACCAGTACCAGATCAATGTGGAACTATATACAGGGAGTACCAGAACCAGATCAATGTGGAGCTATATACAGGAAGTACCAGATCAATTTGGAACTATATACAGGGAGTACCAGTACCAGATCAATGTGGAGCTATATACAGGGAGTACCAGTACCAAATCAATGTGGAACTATATACAGGGAGTACCAGAACCAGATCAATGTGGAGCTATATACAGGAAGTACCAGATCAATTTGGAACTATATACAGGGAGTACCAGTACCAGATCAATGTGGAGCTATATACAGGGAGTACCAGTACCAAATCAATGTGGAACTATATACAGGGAGTACCAGTACCAGATCAATGTGGAGCTATATACAGGAAGTACCAGATCAATGTGGAACTATATACAGGGAGTACCATTACCAGATCAATGTGGAGCTATATACAGGGAGTACCAGTACCAGATCAATGTGGAGCTATATACAGGAAGTACCAGTACCAGATCAATGTGCAGCTATATACAGGAAGTACCAGATCAATGTGGAACTATATACAGGGAGTACCAGTACCAGATCAATGTGGAGCTATATACAGGGAGTACCAGATCAATGTGGAACTATATACAGGGAGTACCAGTACCAGATCAATTTGCAGTGGTATGAGGTTTGAGGTAGATACACTGTATATACAGCAGTATGTGGACACCCATTCAAATTAGTGGATTCGGCTATTTCTGCCACACCCATCGCTGACAGGTACAAAATCGAGCACACAGCCATGCAATCTCCATAGACAAACATTGTCAGTAGAATGGCCTTACTGAAGAGCTCAGTGACTTTCAATGTGGCACCGTCATAGGATGCCACCTTTCCAACAAGTCAGTTCATGAAATGTCTGCCCTGCTAGAGCTGCCCCGGTCAACTGTAAGTACTGTTATTGTGAAGTGGTCCTCTGTAGCTCAATTGGTAGAGCACGGCGCTTGTAACGCCAGGGTAGTGGGTTCGATCCCCGGGACCACCCATACGTAAAAATGTATGCACACATGACTGTAAGTCGCTTTGGATAAAAGCGTCTACTAAATGGCATATTATTATATTATTATTAAGTGGAAACGTCTGGGAGCAACAACGACTCAGCCGCGAAGTGGTAGGCCACACAAGCTCACAGAACAGGTCCAGCGCTTACAAAATAGTCTGTCCTCGGTTGCAACACTCACTACTGAGTTCCAAACTGCCTCTGGAAGCAACGTCAGCACAATAACTGTTTGTCGGGAGCTTCATGAAATGGGTTTCCATGGCCGAGCAGCCGCACACAAGACTAAGATCACCATGAACAATGCCAAGCGTTGGCTGGAGTGGTGTAAAGCTCACCGCCAATGGACTGGAAACACTTCCTCTGGTGTGATGAATCACGCTTCACCATCTGGCAGTCCGACAGACTAATTTGGGTTTGGTGGATGCCAGGAGAACGCTACCTGCCCCAATGCATAGTGCCAACTGTAAAGTTTGGTGGAGGAGGAATAATGGTCTGGGGCTGTTTTTCATGGTACGGGCTAGGCCCCTTAGTTCCAGTGGAGGGAAATCTTAACGCTACAGCATACAATGACATTCTAGATGATTCTGTGCTTCCAACTTTGTGGCAACAGATTGGGGAAGGCCCTTTCCTGTTTCAGCATGACAATGCCCCCGTGCACAAAGTGAGGTCCATACAGAAATGGTTTGTCGAGATTGGTGTGGAAGAACTTGACTGGCTTGCACAGACCTTGACCTCAACCCCATCAAACACTTTTGGGATGAATTGGAACGTCGACTGCGAGCCAGGCCTAATCGCCCAACATCTGTGCCCAACCTCACTAATGCTCTTATGGCTGAATGGAAGCAAGTCCAACATCTAGTGGAAAGTCTTCCCAGAAGAGTGGAGGCTGTTATAGCAGCAAAGGGGGGACCAACTCCAGATTAATGCCCATGATTTTGGAATGAGATGTTCGACGAGCAGGTGTCCACATACTTTTGGTCATGTAGTGTATGTACATGAACGCAGGGTAAAGTGACAAGGCATCAGGATAGATAATAATAAGGTATTTGAGGTAGATATGTACATGAAGGCAGGGTAAAGTGACTAGGCATCAGGATAGATAATAATAAGGTATTTGAGGTAGATATGTACATGAAGGCAGGGTAAAGTGACTAGGCATCAGGATAGAAAATAATAAGGTATTTGAGGTAGATATATACATGAAGGCAGGGCAAAGTGACTACGCGTCACTTCTGTAGAATCCCCCATTTGGCCATATATATTCTCTCTGACTTGTTCCTCTCTCTCTTCAGGCTGGAATGATCCGGACAGACTCAGATGAGTACTTCATTGAGCCGTTGGAGAGAGGGACTCAGGAACATGAGGACCAGGGCAGAGTCCATGTTGTCTACAGGAGATCTGCTGTTCTACAAGCCCCCTCTGACATCTCACTGGATTACCAACTGGAAGGTAAACTGTGTGTGTATGCTTATACAGTGGGGAGAACAAGTATTTGATACACTGCCGATTTTGCAGGTTTTCCTACTTACAAAGCATGTAGAGGTCTGTAATTTTTATCATAGGTACACTTCAACTGTGAGAGACGGAATCTAAAACAAAAATCCAGAAAATCACATTGTATGATTTTTAAGTAATTAATTTGCATTTTATTGCATGACATAAGTATTTGATACATCAGAAAAGCAGAACTTAATATTTGGTACAGAAACCTTTGTTTGCAATTACAGAGATCATACGTTTCCTGTAGGTCTTGACCAGGTTTGCACACACTGCAGCAGGGATTTTGGCCCACTCCTCCATACAGACCTTCTCCAGATCCTTCAGGTTTCGGGGCTATCGCTGGGCAATACGGACTTTCAGCTCCCTCCAAAGATTTTCTATTGGGTTCAGGTCTGGAGACTGGCTAGGCCACTCCAGGACCTTGAGATGCTTCTTACGGAGCCACTCCTTAGTTGCCCTGGCTGTGTATTTTGGGTCGTTGTCATGCTGGAAGACCCAGCCACGACCTATCTTCAATGCTCTTACTGAGGGAAGGAGGTTGTTGGCCAAGATCTCGCGATACATGGCCCCATCCATCCTCCCCTCAATACGGTGCAGTCGTCCTGTCCCCTTTGCAGAAAAGCATCCCCAAAGAATGATGTTTCCACCTCCATGCTTCACGGTTGGGATGGTGTTCTTGGGGTTGTACTCATCCTTCTTCTTCCTCCAAACACGGCGAGTGGAGTTTAGACCAAAAGCTCTATTTTTGTCTCATCAGACCACATTACCGTCTCCCATTCCTCCTCTGGATGATCCAGATGGTCATTGGCAAACTTCCGACGGGCCTGGACATGCGCTGGCTTGAGCAGGGGGACCTTGCGTGCGTTGCAGGATTTTAATCCATGACGGCGTAGTGTGTTGCTAATGGTTTTCTTTGAGACTGTGGTCCCAGCTCTCTTCAGGTCATTGACCAGGTCCTGCCGTATAGTTCTGGGCTGATCCCTCACCTTCCTCATGATCATTGATGCCCCACGAGGTGAGATCTTGCATGGAGCCCCAGACCGAGGGTGATTGACCGTCATCTTGAACTTCTTCCATTTTCTAATAATTGCGCCAACAGTTGTTTTCTTCTCACCAAGCTGCTTGCCTATTGTCCTGTAGCCCATCCCAGCCTTGTGCAGGTTTACAATTTCATCCCTGATGTCCTTACACAGCTCTCTGGTCTTGGCCATTGTAGAGAGGTTGGAGTCTGTTTGATTGAGTGTGTGGACAGGTGTCTTTTATACAGGTAACGAGTTCAAACAGGTGCAGTTAATACAGGTAATGAGTGGAGAACAGGAGGGCTTCTTAAAGAAAAACTAACAGGTCTGTGAGAGCCGGAATTCTTACTGGTTGGTAGGTGATCAAATACTTATGTCATGCAATAAAATGCAAATTAATTACTTAAAAATCATAAAATGTGATTTTAGTTTTAGATTCCGTATCTCACAGTTGAAGTGTACCTATGATAAAAATTACAGACCTCTACATGCTTTGTAAGTAAGAAAACCTGCAAAATCGGCAATGTTTCAAATACTTGTTCTCCCCACTGTATATATATATACACACTACAGTTCAAAAGTTTGGGGTCACTTAGAAATGTCCTTGTTTTCGAAAGAAAAGCAATTTCTTTGTCCATTAAAATAACATCAAATTGATCAGAAATACAGTGTAGACATTGTTAATGTTGTAAATGGCTATTGTAGCTGGAAACTGATGATTTTTTTATGGAATATCTACATAAGCGTACAGAGGCCCATTATCAGCAACCATCAGTCCTGTGTTCCAATGGCACGTTGTGTTGCATTTTAAAAGGCTAATTGATTATTAGAAAACCCTTTTGCAATTATGTTAGCACAGCTAAAATCTGTTGTGCTGATTAAAGAAGCAATAAAACAGGCCTTCTTGAGACTAGTTGAGTATCTGGAGCATCAGCAATTGTGGGTTCAATTACACGCTCAAAATGTCCAGAAACAAAGAACTTTCTTCTGAAACTCGTCAGTCTATTCTTGTTCTGAGAAATGAATTGCCAAGAAACTGAAGATCTCATACAACGCTGTGTACTACTCCCTTCACAGAACAGCACAAACTGGCTCTAACCAGAAAGAAAGAGGAGTGGGAGGCCCCGGTGCCCAACTGAGCAAGAGGACAAATACATTAGTGTCTAGTTTGAGAAACAGACGCCTCACAGGTCCTCTACTGGCAGCTTCATTAAATAGTACCCTCAAAACACCAGTCTCAAAGTCAACAGTGAAGAGGCGACTCCGGGATGCTGACCTTCTAGGCAGAGTTGCAAAGAAAAAGCCATATCTCAGACTGGCCAATAAAAATAAAATATTAATATGGGCAAAAGAACACAGACACTGGACAGAAGAAGATTGGAAAAAAGTGTTATGAACAGACAAATCATTTGAGGTGTTCGGATCACAAAGAAGAACATTTGTGAGACGCAGACCAAATGAAAAGATGCTGGAGGAGTGCTTGATGCCATCTGTCAAGCATGGTGGAGGCAATGTGATGGTCTGGGGGTGCTTTGGTGGTGGTAAAGTGGGAGATATGTACAGGGTAAAAGGGATCTTGAAGAATTAAGGCTATCACTCCATTTTGCAACGCCATGCCATACCCTGTGGACGGCGCTTGATTGGAGCCAATTTCCTCCTACAACAGGACAATGACCCAAAGCACAGCTCCAAACTATGCAATAACTATTTAGGGAAGAGGCAGTCAGCTGGTATTCTGTCTATAATGGAGTACCCAGCACAGTCACCGGATCTCAACCCTATTGAGCTGTTGTGGGAGCAGCTTGACCGTATGGTACATAAGAAGTGCCCATCAAGCCAATCCAACTTGTGGGAGGTGCTTCAGGAAGCATGGGGTGAAATCTCTTCAGATTACCTCAACAAATTGACAACTAGAATGCCAAAGGTCTGCAAGGCTGTAATTGCTGCAAATGGAGGACTCTTTGACGAAAGCAAAGTTTGAAGGACACAATTATTATTTCAATTAAAAATCATTATTTCTAACCTTGTCAATGACTATATTTCCTATTCAAACTCATTTCATGTATGTTTTCATGGAAAACAAGGACATTTCTAAGTGACCCCAAACTTTTGAATGGTAGTGTATATATATGTAGAAGTCTGTTAGAGGTATGGTAGTAGTCATTATGTAGAAGTCTGTCAGAGGTATGGTAGTAGTCATTATGTAGAAGTCTGTTAGAGGTATGGTAGTAGTCATTATGTAGAAGTCTGTTAGAGGTATGGTAGTAGTCATTATGTAGAAGTCTGTCAGAGGTATGGTAGTAGTCATTATGTAGAAGTCTGTTAGAGGTATGGTAGTAGTCATTATGTAGAAGTCTGTCAGAGGTATGGTAGTAGTCATTATGTAGAAGTCTGTTAGAGGTATGGTAGTAGTCATTATGTAGAAGTCTGTTAGAGGTATGGTAGTAGTCATTATGTAGAAGTCTGTTAGAGGTATGGTAGTAGTCATTATGTAGAAGTCTGTCAGAGGTATGGTAGTAGTCATTATGTAGAAGTCTGTTAGAGGTATGGTAGTAGTCATTATGTAGAAGTCTGTTAGAGGTATGGTAGTAGTCATTATGTAGAAGTCTGTTAGAGGTATGGTAGTAGTCATTATGTAGAAGTCTGTCAGAGGTATGGTAGTAGTCATGATGTAGAAGTCTGTTAGAGGTATGGTAGTAGTCATTATGTAGAAGTCTGTCAGAGGTATGGTAGTAGTCATTATGTAGAAGTCTGTCAGAGGTATGGTAGTAGTCATGATGTAGAAGTCTGTCAGAGGTATGGTAGTAGTCATTATGTAGAAGTCTGTCAGAGGTATGGTAGTAGTCATTATGTAGAAGTCTGTTAGAGATATGGTAGTAGTCATTATGTAGAAGTCTGTCAGAGGTATGGTAGTAGTCATTATGTAGAAGTCTGTCAGAGGTATGGTAGTAGTCATGATGTAGAAGTCTGTCAGAGGTATGGTAGTAGTCATTATGTAGAAGTCTGTCAGAGGTATGGTAGTAGTCATGATGTAGAAGTCTGTCAGAGGTATGGTAGTAGTCATGATGTAGAAGTATGTCAGAGGTATGGTAGTAGTCATGATGTAGAAGTCTGTTAGAGGTATGGTAGTAGTCATTATGTAGAAGTCTCTCAGAGGTATGGTAGTAGTCATGATGTAGAAGTCTGTTAGAGGTATGGTAGTAGTCATGATGTAGAAGTCTGTTAGAGGTATGGTAGTAGTCATGATGTAGAAGTCTGTTAGAGGTATGGTAGTAGTCATGATGTAGAAGTCT
Organism: Coregonus lavaretus; assembly: GCF_964263955.1. Classification (NCBI taxonomy): domain Eukaryota; kingdom Metazoa; phylum Chordata; class Actinopteri; order Salmoniformes; family Salmonidae; genus Coregonus; species Coregonus lavaretus. Next base: position 50,464,425 of record NC_140004.1, read on the forward strand.
GTTAGAGGTATGGTAGTAGTCATTATGTAGAAGTCTGTTAGAGGTATGGTAGTAGTCATTATGTAGAAGTCTGTCAGAGGTATGGTAGTAGTCATTATGTAGAAGTGTGTCAGAGGTATGGTAGTAGTCATTATGTAGAAGTCTGTTAGAGGTATGGTAGTAGTCATTATGTAGAAGTCTGTTAGAGGTATGGTAGTAGTCATTATGTAGAAGTCTGTTAGAGGTATGGTAGTAGTCATTATGTAGAAGTGTGTCAGAGGTATGGTAGTAGTCATGATGTAGAAGTCTGTTAGAGGTATGGTAGTAGTCATGATGTAGAAGTCTGTCAGAGGTATGGTAGTAGTCATTATGTAGAAGTCTGTCAGAGGTATGGTAGTAGTCATGATGTAGAAGTCTGTCAGAGGTATGGTAGTAGTCATTATGTAGAAGTCTGTCAGAGGTATGGTAGTAGTCATGATGTAGAAGTCTGTCAGAGGTATGGTAGTAGTCATGATGTAGAAGTCTGTCAGAGGTATGGTAGTAGTCATGATGTAGAAGTCTGTCAGAGGTATGGTAGTAGTCATTATGTAGAAGTCTGTCAGAGGTATGGTAGTAGTCATTATGTAGAAGTCTGTCAGAGGTATGGTAGTAGTCATGATGTAGAAGTCTGTCAGAGGTATGGTAGTAGTCATTATGTAGAAGTCTGTTAGAGGTATGGTAGTAGTCATGATGTAGAAGTCTGTTAGAGGTATGGTAGTAGTCATTATGTAGAAGTCTGTCAGAGGTATGGTAGTAGTCATGATGTAGAAGTCTGTCAGAGGTATGGTAGTAGTCATGATGTAGAAGTCTGTCAGAGGTATGGTAGTAGTCATTATGTAGAAGTCTGTCAGAGGTATGGTAGTAGTCATTATGTAGAAGTCTGTCAGAGGTATGGTAGTAGTCATTATGTAGAAGTGTGTTAGAGGTATGGTAGTAGTCATTATGTAGAAGTCTGTCAGAGGTATGGTAGTAGTCATGATGTAGAAGTCTGTCAGAGGTATGGTAGTAGTCATTATGTAGAAGTCTGTTAGAGGTATGGTAGTAGTCATTATGTAGAAGTCTGTCAGAGGTATGGTAGTAGTCATGAGGTAGAAGTCTGTTAGAGGTATGGTAGTAGTCATGATGTAGAAGTCTGTTAGAGGTATGTTAGTAGTCATGATGTAGAAGTCTGTCAGAGGTATGGTAGTAGTCATTATGTAGAAGTCTGTCAGAGGTATGGTAGTAGTCATTATGTAGAAGTCTGTTAGAGGTATGGTAGTAGTCATTATGTAGAAGTCTGTTAGAGGTATGGTAGTAGTCATTATGTAGAAGTCTGTTAGAGGTATGGTAGTAGTCATTATGTAGAAGTCTGTTAGAGGTATGGTAGTAGTCATGATGTAGAAGTCTGTTAGAGGTATGGTAGTAGTCATTATGTAGAAGTCTGTTAGAGGTATGGTAGTAGTCATGATGTAGAAGTCTGTCAGAGGTATGGTAGTAGTCATTATGTAGAAGTCTGTTAGAGGTATGGTAGTAGTCATTATGTAGAAGTCTGTTAGAGGTATGGTAGTAGTCATTATGTAGAAGTCTGTCAGAGGTATGGTAGTAGTCATTATGTAGAAGTCTGTCAGAGGTATGGTAGTAGTCATGATGTAGAAGTCTGTTAGAGGTATGGTAGTAGTCATGATGTAGAAGTCTGTCAGAGGTATGGTAGTAGTCATTATGTAGAAGTCTGTCAGAGGTATGGTAGTAGTCATTATGTAGAAGTCTGTCAGAGGTATGGTAGTAGTCATTATGTAGAAGTCTGTTAGAGGTATGGTAGTAGTCATGATGTAGAAGTCTGTCAGAGGTATGGTAGTAGTCATGATGTAGAAGTCTGTCAGAGGTATGGTAGTAGTCATTATGTAGAAGTCTGTTAGAGGTATGGTAGTAGTCATTATGTAGAAGTCTGTCAGAGGTATGGTAGTAGTCATGATGTAGAAGTCTGTCAGAGGTATGGTAGTAGTCATTATGTAGAAGTCTGTTAGAGGTATGGTAGTAGTCATGATGTAGAAGTCTGTTAGAGGTATGGTAGTAGTCATGATGTAGAAGTCTGTTAGAGGTATGTTAGTAGTCATGATGTAGAAGTCTGTTAGAGGTATGGTAGTAGTCATGATGTAGAAGTCTGTTAGAGGTATGGTAGTAGTCATGATGTAGAAGTCTGTCAGAGGTATGGTAGTAGTCATGATGTAGAAGTCTGTTAGAGGTATGGTAGTAGTCATTATGTAGAAGTCTGTTAGAGGTATGGTAGTAGTCATGATGTAGAAGTCTGTCAGAGGTATGGTAGTAGTCATGATGTAGAAGTCTGTTAGAGGTATGGTAGTAGTCATTATGTAGAAGTCTGTTAGAGGTATGGTAGTAGTCATGATGTAGAAGTCTGTCAGAGGTATGGTAGTAGTCATTATGTAGAAGTCTGTCAGAGGTATGGTAGTAGTCATTATGTAGAAGTCTGTTAGAGGTATGGTAGTAGTCATGATGTAGAAGTGTGTCAGAGGTATGGTAGTAGTCATTATGTAGAAGTCTGTTAGAGGTATGGTAGTAGTCATTATGTAGAAGTCTGTCAGAGGTATGGTAGTAGTCATTATGTAGAAGTCTGTCAGAGGTATGGTAGTAGTCATGATGTAGAAGTCTGTTAGAGGTATGGTAGTAGTCATGATGTAGAAGTGTGTCAGAGGTATGGTAGTAGTCATTATGTAGAAGTCTGTTAGAGGTATGGTAGTAGTCATTATGTAGAAGTGTGTCAGAGGTATGGTAGTAGTCATTATGTAGAAGTCTGTCAGAGGTATGGTAGTAGTCATTATGTAGAAGTCTGTTAGAGGTATGGTAGTAGTCATTATGTAGAAGTCTGTCAGAGGTATGGTAGTAGTCATTATGTAGAAGTCTGTCAGAGGTATGGTAGTAGTCATTATGTAGAAGTCTGTCAGAGGTATGGTAGTAGTCATGATGTAGAAGTCTGTTAGAGGTATGGTAGTAGTCATGATGTAGAAGTCTGTTAGAGGTATGGTAGTAGTCATGATGTAGAAGTCTGTTAGAGGTATGGTAGTAGTCATGATGTAGAAGTCTGTTAGAGGTATGGTAGTAGTCATGATGTAGAAGTGTGTTAGAGGTATGGTAGTAGTCATGATGTAGAAGTCTGTTAGAGGTATGGTAGTAGTCATTATGTAGAAGTCTGTCAGAGGTATGGTAGTAGTCATTATGTAGAAGTCTGTCAGAGGTATGGTAGTAGTCATGATGTAGAAGTCTGTTAGAGGTATGGTAGTAGTCATTATGTAGAAGTCTGTTAGAGGTATGGTAGTAGTCATTATGTAGAAGTCTGTCAGAGGTATGGTAGTAGTCATTATGTAGAAGTCTGTCAGAGGTATGGTAGTAGTCATTATGTAGAAGTCTGTCAGAGGTATGGTAGTAGTCATTATGTAGAAGTCTGTCAGAGGTATGGTAGTAGTCATTATGTAGAAGTCTGTTAGAGGTATGGTAGTAGTCATGATGTAGAAGTCTGTCAGAGGTATGGTAGTAGTCATTATGTAGAAGTCTGTTAGAGGTATGGTAGTAGTCATTATGTAGAAGTCTGTTAGAGGTATGGTAGTAGTCATTATGTAGAAGTCTGTCAGAGGTATGGTAGTAGTCATGATGTAGAAGTCTGTCAGAGGTATGGTAGTAGTCATTATGTAGAAGTCTGTTAGAGGTATGGTAGTAGTCATTATGTAGAAGTCTGTCAGAGGTATGGTAGTAGTCATTATGTAGAAGTCTGTTAGAGGTATGGTAGTAGTCATGATGTAGAAGTCTGTCAGAGGTATGGTAGTAGTCATTATGTAGAAGTCTGTTAGAGGTATGGTAGTAGTCATGATGTAGAAGTCTGTCAGAGGTATGGTAGTAGTCATTATGTAGAAGTCTGTCAGAGGTATGGTAGTAGTCATTATGTAGAAGTCTGTTAGAGGTATGGTAGTAGTCATGATGTAGAAGTGTGTTAGAGGTATGGTAGTAGTCATTATGTAGAAGTCTGTCAGAGGTATGGTAGTAGTCATGATGTAGAAGTCTGTCAGAGGTATGGTAGTAGTCATGATGTAGAAGTCTGTCAGAGGTATGGTAGTAGTCATTATGTAGAAGTCTGTTAGAGGTATGGTAGTAGTCATGATGTAGAAGTCTGTTAGAGGTATGGTAGTAGTCATTATGTAGAAGTCTGTCAGAGGTATGGTAGTAGTCATGATGTAGAAGTCTGTCAGAGGTATGGTAGTAGTCATGATGTAGAAGTCTGTCAGAGGTATGGTAGTAGTCATTATGTAGAAGTCTGTCAGAGGTATGGTAGTAGTCATGATGTAGAAGTCTGTTAGAGGTATGGTAGTAGTCATTATGTAGAAGTCTGTCAGAGGTATGGTAGTAGTCATTATGTAGAAGTCTGTCAGAGGTATGGTAGTAGTCATTATGTAGAAGTCTGTCAGAGGTATGGTAGTAGTCATTATGTAGAAGTCTGTTAGAGGTATGGTAGTAGTCATTATGTAGAAGTCTGTCAGAGGTATGGTAGTAGTCATTATGTAGAAGTCTGTCAGAGGTATGGTAGTAGTCATTATGTAGAAGTCTGTCAGAGGTATGGTAGTAGTCATGATGTAGAAGTCTGTTAGAGGTATGGTAGTAGTCATGATGTAGAAGTCTGTTAGAGGTATGGTAGTAGTCATGATGTAGAAGTCTGTTAGAGGTATGGTAGTAGTCATGATGTAGAAGTCTGTTAGAGGTATGGTAGTAGTCATGATGTAGAAGTGTGTTAGAGGTATGGTAGTAGTCATGATGTAGAAGTCTGTTAGAGGTATGGTAGTAGTCATTATGTAGAAGTCTGTCAGAGGTATGGTAGTAGTCATTATGTAGAAGTCTGTCAGAGGTATGGTAGTAGTCATGATGTAGAAGTCTGTTAGAGGTATGGTAGTAGTCATTATGTAGAAGTCTGTTAGAGGTATGGTAGTAGTCATTATGTAGAAGTCTGTTAGAGGTATGGTAGTAGTCATGATGTAGAAGTCTGTCAGAGGTATGGTAGTAGTCATTATGTAGAAGTCTGTCAGAGGTATGGTAGTAGTCATTATGTAGAAGTCTGTTAGAGGTATGGTAGTAGTCATGATGTAGAAGTGTGTCAGAGGTATGGTAGTAGTCATTATGTAGAAGTCTGTTAGAGGTATGGTAGTAGTCATTATGTAGAAGTCTGTCAGAGGTATGGTAGTAGTCATTATGTAGAAGTCTGTCAGAGGTATGGTAGTAGTCATGATGTAGAAGTCTGTTAGAGGTATGGTAGTAGTCATGATGTAGAAGTGTGTCAGAGGTATGGTAGTAGTCATTATGTAGAAGTCTGTTAGAGGTATGGTAGTAGTCATTATGTAGAAGTGTGTCAGAGGTATGGTAGTAGTCATTATGTAGAAGTCTGTCAGAGGTATGGTAGTAGTCATTATGTAGAAGTCTGTTAGAGGTATGGTAGTAGTCATTATGTAGAAGTCTGTCAGAGGTATGGTAGTAGTCATTATGTAGAAGTCTGTCAGAGGTATGGTAGTAGTCATTATGTAGAAGTCTGTCAGAGGTATGGTAGTAGTCATGATGTAGAAGTCTGTTAGAGGTATGGTAGTAGTCATGATGTAGAAGTCTGTTAGAGGTATGGTAGTAGTCATGATGTAGAAGTCTGTTAGAGGTATGGTAGTAGTCATGATGTAGAAGTCTGTTAGAGGTATGGTAGTAGTCATGATGTAGAAGTGTGTTAGAGGTATGGTAGTAGTCATGATGTAGAAGTCTGTTAGAGGTATGGTAGTAGTCATTATGTAGAAGTCTGTCAGAGGTATGGTAGTAGTCATTATGTAGAAGTCTGTCAGAGGTATGGTAGTAGTCATGATGTAGAAGTCTGTTAGAGGTATGGTAGTAGTCATTATGTAGAAGTCTGTTAGAGGTATGGTAGTAGTCATTATGTAGAAGTCTGTCAGAGGTATGGTAGTAGTCATTATGTAGAAGTCTGTCAGAGGTATGGTAGTAGTCATTATGTAGAAGTCTGTCAGAGGTATGGTAGTAGTCATTATGTAGAAGTCTGTCAGAGGTATGGTAGTAGTCATTATGTAGAAGTCTGTTAGAGGTATGGTAGTAGTCATGATGTAGAAGTCTGTCAGAGGTATGGTAGTAGTCATTATGTAGAAGTCTGTTAGAGGTATGGTAGTAGTCATTATGTAGAAGTCTGTCAGAGGTATGGTAGTAGTCATTATGTAGAAGTCTGTTAGAGGTATGGTAGTAGTCATTATGTAGAAGTCTGTCAGAGGTATGGTAGTAGTCATTATGTAGAAGTCTGTTAGAGGTATGGTAGTAGTCATGATGTAGAAGTCTGTCAGAGGTATGGTAGTAGTCATTATGTAGAAGTCTGTTAGAGGTATGGTAGTAGTCATGATGTAGAAGTCTGTCAGAGGTATGGTAGTAGTCATTATGTAGAAGTCTGTCAGAGGTATGGTAGTAGTCATTATGTAGAAGTCTGTTAGAGGTATGGTAGTAGTCATGATGTAGAAGTGTGTTAGAGGTATGGTAGTAGTCATTATGTAGAAGTCTGTCAGAGGTATGGTAGTAGTCATGATGTAGAAGTCTGTCAGAGGTATGGTAGTAGTCATGATGTAGAAGTCTGTCAGAGGTATGGTAGTAGTCATTATGTAGAAGTCTGTTAGAGGTATGGTAGTAGTCATGATGTAGAAGTCTGTTAGAGGTATGGTAGTAGTCATTATGTAGAAGTCTGTCAGAGGTATGGTAGTAGTCATGATGTAGAAGTCTGTCAGAGGTATGGTAGTAGTCATGATGTAGAAGTCTGTCAGAGGTATGGTAGTAGTCATTATGTAGAAGTCTGTCAGAGGTATGGTAGTAGTCATGATGTAGAAGTCTGTTAGAGGTATGGTAGTAGTCATTATGTAGAAGTCTGTCAGAGGTATGGTAGTAGTCATTATGTAGAAGTCTGTCAGAGGTATGGTAGTAGTCATTATGTAGAAGTCTGTCAGAGGTATGGTAGTAGTCATTATGTAGAAGTCTGTTAGAGGTATGGTAGTAGTCATTATGTAGAAGTCTGTCAGAGGTATGGTAGTAGTCATTATGTAGAAGTCTGTCAGAGGTATGGTAGTAGTCATTATGTAGAAGTCTGTCAGAGGTATGGTAGTAGTCATGATGTAGAAGTCTGTTAGAGGTATGGTAGTAGTCATGATGTAGAAGTCTGTTAGAGGTATGGTAGTAGTCATGATGTAGAAGTCTGTTAGAGGTATGGTAGTAGTCATGATGTAGAAGTCTGTTAGAGGTATGGTAGTAGTCATGATGTAGAAGTGTGTTAGAGGTATGGTAGTAGTCATGATGTAGAAGTCTGTTAGAGGTATGGTAGTAGTCATTATGTAGAAGTCTGTCAGAGGTATGGTAGTAGTCATTATGTAGAAGTCTGTCAGAGGTATGGTAGTAGTCATGATGTAGAAGTCTGTTAGAGGTATGGTAGTAGTCATTATGTAGAAGTCTGTTAGAGGTATGGTAGTAGTCATTATGTAGAAGTCTGTCAGAGGTATGGTAGTAGTCATTATGTAGAAGTCTGTCAGAGGTATGGTAGTAGTCATTATGTAGAAGTCTGTCAGAGGTATGGTAGTAGTCATTATGTAGAAGTCTGTCAGAGGTATGGTAGTAGTCATTATGTAGAAGTCTGTTAGAGGTATGGTAGTAGTCATGATGTAGAAGTCTGTCAGAGGTATGGTAGTAGTCATTATGTAGAAGTCTGTTAGAGGTATGGTAGTAGTCATTATGTAGAAGTCTGTTAGAGGTATGGTAGTAGTCATTATGTAGAAGTCTGTCAGAGGTATGGTAGTAGTCATGATGTAGAAGTCTGTCAGAGGTATGGTAGTAGTCATTATGTAGAAGTCTGTTAGAGGTATGGTAGTAGTCATTATGTAGAAGTCTGTCAGAGGTATGGTAGTAGTCATTATGTAGAAGTCTGTTAGAGGTATGGTAGTAGTCATGATGTAGAAGTCTGTCAGAGGTATGGTAGTAGTCATTATGTAGAAGTCTGTTAGAGGTATGGTAGTAGTCATGATGTAGAAGTCTGTCAGAGGTATGGTAGTAGTCATTATGTAGAAGTCTGTCAGAGGTATGGTAGTAGTCATTATGTAGAAGTCTGTTAGAGGTATGGTAGTAGTCATGATGTAGAAGTGTGTTAGAGGTATGGTAGTAGTCATTATGTAGAAGTCTGTCAGAGGTATGGTAGTAGTCATGATGTAGAAGTCTGTCAGAGGTATGGTAGTAGTCATGATGTAGAAGTCTGTCAGAGGTATGGTAGTAGTCATTATGTAGAAGTCTGTTAGAGGTATGGTAGTAGTCATGATGTAGAAGTCTGTTAGAGGTATGGTAGTAGTCATTATGTAGAAGTCTGTCAGAGGTATGGTAGTAGTCATGATGTAGAAGTCTGTCAGAGGTATGGTAGTAGTCATGATGTAGAAGTCTGTCAGAGGTATGGTAGTAGTCATTATGTAGAAGTCTGTCAGAGGTATGGTAGTAGTCATGATGTAGAAGTCTGTTAGAGGTATGGTAGTAGTCATTATGTAGAAGTCTGTCAGAGGTATGGTAGTAGTCATTATGTAGAAGTCTGTCAGAGGTATGGTAGTAGTCATTATGTAGAAGTCTGTCAGAGGTATGGTAGTAGTCATTATGTAGAAGTCTGTTAGAGGTATGGTAGTAGTCATTATGTAGAAGTCTGTCAGAGGTATGGTAGTAGTCATTATGTAGAAGTCTGTCAGAGGTATGGTAGTAGTCATGATGTAGAAGTCTGTTAGAGGTATGGTAGTAGTCATGATGTAGAAGTCTGTCAGAGGTATGGTAGTAGTCATTATGTAGAAGTCTGTCAGAGGTATGGTAGTAGTCATTGTGTAGAAGTCTGTCAGAGGTATGGTAGTAGTCATTATGTAGAAGTCTGTTAGAGGTATGGTAGTAGTCATGATGTAGAAGTCTGTCAGAGGTATGGTAGTAGTCATGATGTAGAAGTCTGTCAGAGGTATGGTAGTAGTCATTATGTAGAAGTCTGTTAGAGGTATGGTAGTAGTCATTATGTAGAAGTCTGTCAGAGGTATGGTAGTAGTCATGATGTAGAAGTCTGTCAGAGGTATGGTAGTAGTCATGATGTAGAAGTCTGTCAGAGGTATGGTAGTAGTCATTATGTAGAAGTCTGTTAGAGGTATGGTAGTAGTCATGATGTAGAAGTCTGTTAGAGGTATGGTAGTAGTCATGATGTAGAAGTCTGTCAGAGGTATGTTAGTAGTCATGATGTAGAAGTCTGTTAGAGGTATGGTAGTAGTCATGATGTAGAAGTCTGTTAGAGGTATGGTAGTAGTCATGATGTAGAAGTCTGTCAGAGGTATGGTAGTAGTCATGATGTAGAAGTCTGTTAGAGGTATGGTAGTAGTCATTATGTAGAAGTCTGTTAGAGGTATGGTAGTAGTCATTATGTAGAAGTCTGTTAGAGGTATGGTAGTAGTCATTATGTAGAAGTCTGTCAGAGGTATGGTAGTAGTCATTATGTAGAAGTCTGTCAGAGGTATGGTAGTAGTCATGATGTAGAAGTCTGTTAGAGGTATGGTAGTAGTCATTATGTAGAAGTCTGTCAGAGGTATGGTAGTAGTCATTATGTAGAAGTCTGTCAGAGGTATGGTAGTAGTCATTATGTAGAAGTCTGTTAGAGGTATGGTAGTAGTCATGATGTAGAAGTCTGTCAGAGGTATGGTAGTAGTCATTATGTAGAAGTCTGTTAGAGGTATGGTAGTAGTCATTATGTAGAAGTCTGTCAGAGGTATGGTAGTAGTCATTATGTAGAAGTCTGTCAGAGGTATGGTAGTAGTCATGATGTAGAAGTCTGTTAGAGGTATGGTAGTAGTCATGATGTAGAAGTGTGTCAGAGGTATGGTAGTAGTCATTATGTAGAAGTCTGTTAGAGGTATGGTAGTAGTCATTATGTAGAAGTCTGTCAGAGGTATGGTAGTAGTCATTATGTAGAAGTCTGTCAGAGGTATGGTAGTAGTCATTATGTAGAAGTCTGTTAGAGGTATGGTAGTAGTCATTATGTAGAAGTCTGTCAGAGGTATGGTAGTAGTCATTATGTAGAAGTCTGTCAGAGGTATGGTAGTAGTCATTATGTAGAAGTCTGTCAGAGGTATGGTAGTAGTCATGATGTAGAAGTCTGTTAGAGGTATGGTAGTAGTCATGATGTAGAAGTCTGTTAGAGGTATGGTAGTAGTCATGATGTAGAAGTCTGTTAGAGGTATGGTAGTAGTCATGATGTAGAAGTCTGTTAGAGGTATGGTAGTAGTCATTATGTAGAAGTCTGTTAGAGGTATGGTAGTAGTCATGATGTAGAAGTCTGTTAGAGGTATGGTAGTAGTCATTATGTAGAAGTCTGTCAGAGGTATGGTAGTAGTCATTATGTAGAAGTCTGTCAGAGGTATGGTAGTAGTCATTATGTAGAAGTCTGTCAGAGGTATGGTAGTAGTCATGATGTAGAAGTCTGTTAGAGGTATGGTAGTAGTCATTATGTAGAAGTCTGTTAGAGGTATGGTAGTAGTCATTATGTAGAAGTCTGTCAGAGGTATGGTAGTAGTCATTATGTAGAAGTCTGTTAGAGGTATGGTAGTAGTCATGATGTAGAAGTCTGTCAGAGGTATGGTAGTAGTCATTATGTAGAAGTCTGTTAGAGGTATGGTAGTAGTCATTATGTAGAAGTCTGTCAGAGGTATGGTAGTAGTCATTATGTAGAAGTCTGTCAGAGGTATGGTAGTAGTCATGATGTAGAAGTCTGTTAGAGGTATGGTAGTAGTCATGATGTAGAAGTGTGTCAGAGGTATGGTAGTAGTCATTATGTAGAAGTCTGTTAGAGGTATGGTAGTAGTCATTATGTAGAAGTCTGTCAGAGGTATGGTAGTAGTCATTATGTAGAAGTCTGTCAGAGGTATGGTAGTAGTCATTATGTAGAAGTCTGTTAGAGGTATGGTAGTAGTCATTATGTAGAAGTCTGTCAGAGGTATGGTAGTAGTCATTATGTAGAAGTCTGTCAGAGGTATGGTAGTAGTCATTATGTAGAAGTCTGTCAGAGGTATGGTAGTAGTCATGATGTAGAAGTCTGTTAGAGGTATGGTAGTAGTCATGATGTAGAAGTCTGTTAGAGGTATGGTAGTAGTCATGATGTAGAAGTCTGTTAGAGGTATGGTAGTAGTCATGATGTAGAAGTCTGTTAGAGGTATGGTAGTAGTCATGATGTAGAAGTCTGTTAGAGGTATGGTAGTAGTCATGATGTAGAAGTCTGTTAGAGGTATGGTAGTAGTCATTATGTAGAAGTCTGTTAGAGGTATGGTAGTAGTCATTATGTAGAAGTCTGTCAGAGGTATGGTAGTAGTCATTATGTAGAAGTCTGTCAGAGGTATGGTAGTAGTCATGATGTAGAAGTCTGTTAGAGGTATGGTAGTAGTCATTATGTAGAAGTCTGTCAGAGGTATGGTAGTAGTCATTATGTAGAAGTCTGTTAGAGGTATGGTAGTAGTCATGATGTAGAAGTGTGTCAGAGGTATGGTAGTAGTCATTATGTAGAAGTCTGTCAGAGGTATGGTAGTAGTCATTATGTAGAAGTCTGTCAGAGGTATGGTAGTAGTCATTATGTAGAAGTCTGTCAGAGGTATGGTAGTAGTCATTATGTAGAAGTCTGTCAGAGGTATGGTAGTAGTCATGATGTAGAAGTCTGTTAGAGGTATGGTAGTAGTCATTATGTAGAAGTCTGTCAGAGGTATGGTAGTAGTCATTATGTAGAAGTCTGTCAGAGGTATGGTAGTAGTCATTATGTAGAAGTCTGTTAGAGGTATGGTAGTAGTCATGATGTAGAAGTCTGTCAGAGGTATGGTAGTAGTCATTATGTAGAAGTCTGTCAGAGGTATGGTAGTAGTCATTATGTAGAAGTCTGTCAGAGGTATGGTAGTAGTCATTATGTAGAAGTCTGTCAGAGGTATGGTAGTAGTCATGATGTAGAAGTCTGTCAGAGGTATGGTAGTAGTCATGATGTAGAAGTCTGTTAGAGGTATGGTAGTAGTCATTATGTAGAAGTCTGTTAGAGGTATGGTAGTAGTCATTATGTAGAAGTCTGTCAGAGGTATGGTAGTAGTCATTATGTAGAAGTCTGTCAGAGGTATGGTAGTAGTCATGATGTAGAAGTCTGTCAGAGGTATGGTAGTAGTCATTATGTAGAAGTCTGTTAGAGGTATGGTAGTAGTCATGATGTAGAAGTCTGTCAGAGGTATGGTAGTAGTCATGATGTAGAAGTCTGTTAGAGGTATGGTAGTAGTCATTATGTAGAAGTCTGTCAGAGGTATGGTAGTAGTCATGATGTAGAAGTCTGTTAGAGGTATGGTAGTAGTCATTATGTAGAAGTCTGTCAGAGGTATGGTAGTAGTCATTATGTAGAAGTCTGTCAGAGGTATGGTAGTAGTCATTATGTAGAAGTCTGTCAGAGGTATGGTAGTAGTCATTATGTAGAAGTCTGTCAGAGGTATGGTAGTAGTCATTATGTAGAAGTCTGTCAGAGGTATGGTAGTAGTCATTATGTAGAAGTCTGTCAGAGGTATGGTAGTAGTCATTATGTAGAAGTCTGTTAGAGGTATGGTAGTAGTCATGATGTAGAAGTCTGTCAGAGGTATGGTAGTAGTCATTATGTAGAAGTCTGTTAGAGGTATGGTAGTAGTCATGATGTAGAAGTCTGTCAGAGGTATGGTAGTAGTCATGATGTAGAAGTCTGTTAGAGGTATGGTAGTAGTCATTATGTAGAAGTCTGTTAGAGGTATGGTAGTAGTCATTATGTAGAAGTCTGTTAGAGGTATGGTAGTAGTCATTATGTAGAAGTCTGTCAGAGGTATGGTAGTAGTCATTATGTAGAAGTCTGTCAGAGGTATGGTAGTAGTCATTATGTAGAAGTCTGTTAGAGGTATGGTAGTAGTCATTATGTAGAAGTCTGTCAGAGGTATGGTAGTAGTCATTATGTAGAAGTCTGTCAGAGGTATGGTAGTAGTCATGATGTAGAAGTCTGTCAGAGGTATGGTAGTAGTCATTATGTAGAAGTCTGTCAGAGGTATGGTAGTAGTCATGATGTAGAAGTCTGTCAGAGGTATGGTAGTAGTCATGATGTAGAAGTCTGTCAGAGGTATGGTAGTAGTCATTATGTAGAAGTCTGTTAGAGGTATGGTAGTAGTCATGATGTAGAAGTCTGTCAGAGGTATGGTAGTAGTCATTATGTAGAAGTCTGTCAGAGGTATGGTAGTAGTCATGATGTAGAAGTCTGTCAGAGGTATGGTAGTAGTCATGAAATGTAGAAGTCTGTCAGAGGTATGGTAGTAGTCATTATGTAGAAGTCTGTCAGAGGTATGGTAGTAGTCATGATGTAGAAGTCTGTTAGAGGTATGGTAGTAGTCATGATGTAGAAGTCTGTCAGAGGTATGGTAGTAGTCATGATGTAGAAGTCTGTCAGAGGTATGGTAGTAGTCATGATGTAGAAGTCTGTCAGAGGTATGGTAGTAGTCATTATGTAGAAGTCTGTCAGAGGTATGGTAGTAGTCATTATGTAGAAGT